>NW_027210890.1:355000-365000 GCF_029030835.1 Brachyistius frenatus
GTTGAATGGGAGTCTATGGAGCCGGAGGCTTTTTGGAGCCGACCTCTAGTGGCACTCGCTGGTATTGCAGCTGAAGACACTTCTGGATCAGAACCATTTTACAGACCTGAAGCTACGAACTCTTTTACAAACAGTCTGTGGTCTGTCGTCAATAAGAAGCTCCTCCCACTCAGGAGTCGAGTTAAAGTTGACAGTCGAGTGATCCTTTAAGGCCTGAAATGAAGAAATTAGATAGATCCTCCTCTTCCTCCTCCTCCTCCTCCTCGACGCACTCAGGGAGGATTCTGGGTGAAACTGTATTTATTACATCAACAGCTGAACAAGTTGAGCATCCGTCTCCGGGGTAACGGAGGTAAAACCGGCAGGTGATGAGGGAGACGGTACCAACATCTGCTCCGTGCTGCCAGATGTTCCAGAACCACCGCGGGGTTCTCCGAGCCGCCGCCGAGCCGCCAGCTTGGATCTGAGGCGTCGCTGCTAAGTGGAGCCATCTGTGGAGACGAAGGCTCGGAGTCATCGTCACACCGAGCCTCCTGCTGTCAGTCAGGCTGGTTGTTTCTGTCTCTGAGAGGACAGCGGGACGTCTCTGATGGACGGGAGAACGTTTCTACCACCTGCAGACGTCCATCACTTCCTGTCCCTCTGAGCTGTAGTTAAACTCTGTTCATGATTAAAAGCTGTTTTAGAAACGTCTGAATCTGTTTCCATCCTTCAGCAAACTGACATTTTATTCTGAAAAAACAATAAAACAGGAAGTGAGAAGTGCAGACAGAGGGGACGTCTGCGTGGTCCGTCCGTCTCTGTTTCCATGGCGATACACTCTAAAGCTCCTTGCCCCCTGCTCATCCCATTGCTCATCGCCACGGCGACCTTTATCCAGACATAAATCATTCAGCGGCGCCGCGTGGACACGACTTTAACGAGATTTTGTCACCTAGCTGAACGCGGCGACACGATTCAATCAGAGCCGGAGGAGGAGGAAAGAGGAGCGCCATGACAACAGGAAACCGTGAGGTGACCTCCGACTGAGCACGAGCTGATGGAGAGGAACCACAGGAGGAGACATCCAATCAGACACCTCCAACACCTGGTATGACATCATCGTTTAAACTGGTTTAAATATTCAGGCCGCACTAACGACCCACAAACTCTTCATGAATCCATCGTGGAGACATCATGGAGACAGAATGAACTGGACCTTTAACAGCAGCAGAAGTGTGTGTGAGCAGCTCCTGACTGCAGTGCATCATGGGTAATCACACAACCATCACTGGATTGCTGTGATACTGAAAGAAACTTAAAATCGGACCGATTCTCAAGCAGCTTCTGAACTGTGTCTGATCAGGTTTATGGAGGACGTGACATCAGTGTGTGGTTCATGTCTTTGTGTTCGGCAGCTCCTCCTCTTCCTCAGCTCTTCATCCTGTCGTCCCCCCCACACAGTGAAAGTGATGAGTTTGATGCCTCTCGACTGAACAATCAGCTGCTTCGCACTCAGAGCTGATTAGTCAGAACACATTCAGCTGGAACCGTCGTCCCCTCTTCATTCCCTCCTCCTCCTCCTCTTCATCTCTTCCATGAGCCATTATGGTGATGAAATAAACACGGTACAGAAAACCAAACAGGTTTTCCCAGCATGCCTTGCAGTCCTACCTGAGCACGATGAGTTTCACCTTGGCAGCGGCGGTCTTAATGATGGCCGAGGCGTTCTGGTGGCTCCGCCCATAAAGGACCTGGTTGTTGATCTGCCGGAGAGACGGACAGGTGAGATCAGAGCTGAGCCAGCTGATCACTTCTTATCCATCAATAACAGGAAACAATTTATAATCACGAAAAACATTAACACGAGAAACTGAACTGCTTCTGACTCCATTTTATTTCTGCTATTTACAGGAATTAAACACTTTATAATCAGGTTCATTAATTAACTGTTAGTTAACACTTATTATGCGTTAACTAACAGTTAATTCATGTAATTCATGTTAACTGTGTCGCTCTGTTGGAGATCTGCTGTCAACAGTTGAATTAGTGATGTTTATTAATCATTTATTAACTCTCGGTGCATCCCAACACTTACACGTGATATTCGCAGGTAAAACTAATAAATCAATAAATACAACCATTATTTATGAGGCGTTCATCGAAATCAAGAACAAGAAGATGGACAAAAATCTCAGGCTCCAAACAATGAATCCAGCGTTTCCCAGCAGAAGCGGTGGATATTTAGGAGAATAACTGTAATATCTCTGACCGGCAGCAGGGGGCGACAAACACTCTGCAGGCTTAAATGACATAAAAATGACCAGCAGCTAAAAACGGAACTTTATGTGATCAATAACTTTACATCAAAAGAAGGATTTAAAATGTTATAATGCACTAAAACGTGTACACACACACACACACACACACACACACACACACACACACACACACACACACACACACACACACACACACACACACACACACATGCATTCATTTATTTTTAATTTATTGTGCTGAATTGTTTCCTTGCTTCCTAGATAATATGTATTATTATATTATTAATATTATTAATATTATTACTAATGTAGAAGGATAATAATAATAATAATAATCTTGCTGACCTCCAGCAGCTCGTCTCCGACCCGGATGCGTCCGTCACGGGCCGCCGGCCCCCCCGGATGGAGGCCCACCACGAAGATACTGAGGCGGGACCGGTCCCGGTTCCCGGCCAGGCTGAGACCCAAACCCTGCTGCTCCTTCTCCAGCTCCACGCACAGCAGCTCCCCCTGTAGGTCTCCATAACGCTCACACCAACGCTCTGCAGCAGGAGGAGGAGGAGCGGGAGGAGGAATTCATCAATCATCACGTTCTGTTTTTTATTTAGCGTCTTAACTGAGGTTGTAAAATTGAAAATCAGAATATATTTTCTGTCCCAGTCTATCAAGTCAGAGCTCCTCAGATTTACAACCATGTTTCCAAAACAGCTCTGAAAGACTGTGTTGGAAAATAGTTCAACAATCTAAGAATAATGTTCCTCAACGTAAAACTACAAAGAATTAGTGGATTTCATCGTCTACGGTTCATAATATCATTAAAAGATTCAGAGAATCTGGAGAAATCTCTGAACACAAGGGACAAGGCTGGAAACCAATATTGGATGGTGGTGATCTTCGGGCCCTCAGGCAGCACTGCATTAAAAACACACTATTCTGGAGTGGAAATCACTGCATGGGCTCAGGAACACTTGTGAAAACCATCGTCTGTGAACACAGTTCATCGCTGCGTCCACAAATGCAGGTTAAAACTCTCCAAAGAAGAAACCAGATAGAAACATGATCCTCATGTTCTCGGATGTTGAACGTGTTCCTGCAGAAACAACGACTCAGCTGTTACTTTAAATAAATCATTTGTTTTGTCTTCGTACGTTTAAAACCGACACGCTCACAGTTCATGTAGGAACTTGTCAAAATAAAAGAAGACGAGGCCTCTCAGCCACGTCTGAACTCTCAGGGAACGCTTTATTCTTTAAAAAGTAGATTTTATTATTCATGTGAGTTCATCTTTAATAAAAGAAAGAAGCAGCTGCGGCTCACAGGAGTTTTAACAAGAAGCCTGAAGGTCGATTAGAAATAATGTAGAAGTCCCACTGCAAATGATCAGGGGCCCAATGCTGGTCCTGAAGGACCCGACAGGTGGAGGAGGGGGAGGGGGAGGATTCAACACAGTGAACCACCAGATCCTTCTTTCCTCCTTCAGGACCTCGGTGTCTCAGGCTCTGCTCTCTCCCTGTTCTCATCCTACCTCAACGACCTCACCTACCGGGTAACTTGGAGAGGATCTGTGTCTGAACCTTGTCCTCTCACTACTGGTGTCCCTCAAGGCTCCGTCCCGGGTCCCCTCCTCTTCTCTCTGTACACCGACTCTCTCGGCTCTGTCCTTCACTCGCATGTCTTTTCCTACCACAGCTATGCTGATGACACCCAACTGATCCTCTCTTTTCCAGATCTGAAACACAGGTAGCTTCATGAATCTCTGCCTGTCTGACTGACATCTCTCAGTGGATGTCCTCACACCACCTGGAAATCAACCTCCACAAGACCGAACTGCTCTTCCTTCCAGAGAAAGACTCTCCCACCCTCGACCTGACTACTACCTTCAACAACTCTGTTATCCCGACCCTGACTGATAAGAACCTCGGAGACACTCGACAGTCAACTCTCTCTTACTGCCAACATCACTGCAACAACACGTTCCTGTAGATACATGCTGCACAACATCAGGAGAATACGTCCTCTTCTCACTCAGAAGGAGGTGCAGGTTCTGGTCCAGGTTCTGGTCCAGGTTCTGGTCCAGGTTTTGGTCATCTCACGTCTGGACTACTGTAACTCCCTCCTGGCAGGTCTACCTGTTAGTACCATCTGACCTCTGCAGCTCATCCAGAATGCAGCAGCTCGACTGGTCTTTAACCTCCTAAATTCACTCACACGACTCCGCTCCTCCTTCTCCTCCTCCTCCTCCTCCTCCTCCTCCTCCTTGAACAGTAGAACTTTAGTATCTTAAAATAGAACTTGCTGATAGAACTTTGTAGTTTGGCTTTCTGGAAGATAATTATATTTTCTTGATTCTTGTTGTTCTGGTTTTGAACCCTAATGGTTGAAATGAACTTATTGTAAGTGGCTTTGGATAAAAGAGTCAGAAAAACGAAATGTAATATGAAGACTCTGGTTCAGAGAGGATGAAAGCTACTTGGGGGAGTTTTAATCGTCACATTGCTTCCTGACCTTTTTCCCGCGGACAGCTGCAGCTCCGAAGATACGGAGATTTTGTGTTGTGATGTCAGGACTTTACAGTGATGCATTCTGGGATTTAAAAGGTCACAGCAGTTATCGGCGTGGCGACCGCACAGGGATGAAGATAAAACAGGTTTACATGTGTGAATCACCACCAGCTGACGAGGATATCAGACGTCATCATCTGAGGACACTATGCCCCTCCCGCCAACACCAGAAACCTGACACCACAATAAGACATGCCCCCAAACATTGCTGTGTTTGAGGCCTAACAGTGCTGGAATTTGTATTTCAGGGCAGAAGTTGATGCTTTTTGAACAGGAGTCTTTAGAGACGGCCCCTAGTGGTCCTCAGTGGTACTACAGATGGAGTCTATGGAGACGGCCCCTAGTGGTCCTCAGCGGTACTACAGATGGAGTCTATGGAGACAGCCCCTAGTGGTCCTCAGCGGTACTACAGATGGAGTCTACGGAGACAGCCCCTAGTGGTCCTCAGCGGTACTACAGATGGAGTCTACGGAGACAGCCCCTAGTGGTCCTCAGCGGTACTACAGATGGAGTCTACGGAGACAGCCCCTAGTGGTCCTCAGCGGTACTACAGATGGAGTCTACGGAGACAGCCCCTAGTGGTCCTCAGCGGTACTACAGATGGAGTCTACGGAGACAGCCCCTAGTGGTCCTCAGCGGTACTACAGATGGAGTCTATGGAGACAGCCCCTAGTGGTCCTCAGCGGTACTACAGATGGAGTCTACGGAGACGCGTACACGTTAAGGTTTCATTTTACAGACCCGGAGAAACGACCGAATCACTATCTTCATTATTTCTTTACAGTTTTCAGCAGAACGGTTCAGTAATCATTTAGAGTTTAATGCCTTTGAATTTCCCAGCATGCCCTCTTCTTTTGTAACTTTTAAGAATAAATAAACATGATGGTAGAAAAAAAAAATTGGGGATAAAACTTGCAGTTCTGGAACATTTTACTGAAGAAAAATTCAACCAGTGGACATAAAACCAGCTGTGTCCTTGGTAGGAAGGTGAGATTCATACCTGCCGACATAAACTCTGTTCAGCTTAATGCAGAAACACAGTCTCCAAATTCTGATCCAGAGACGAGCTGCGTAATCAAATAACGTAACTGCAGCGTCGTCACTGTGCGTCCACTGAAATGCGATCCTGCTGCTGTTAAAGACCTTCGATCTCCTTCATCTCTTCACTTCCTGCTTTAGCTCTCTTCCTCACAGATTCACAACCTCCACTTCAGATTGAAGCTGCACAAACACAGTATTTCTACAACAGAGAACAAACAGATGTTTGAGGACAAACTGGCCCGACGGCCGACCGCAGCCTGAAACCTCATTTAGAGAAGAGCCGAGTCAGCAAAACGAAACCGAATCAGATTCATGAAGGAAACCACGTCGTGCTGCGAGAAGAAGAGGAGGAAGGGATGAAGTGCACGAGAGAGTGTCTGTGTGTGTGTCTGTGTGTGTGTGTGTGTGTGTGTAGTAATCAACTCATCCATCAGCGTCGATCTGAATTTATCTTCAGCAGGAAGAGGTTCAGTCTGAACAATCGACGCTGAGATTCAGCTGCTGTCAGCGTTTTAATAAACTATATCATTTATATCCAAAACTCATCCAGATAGATACATGAGGGAGGAATGTCAACCTGCTGGTGGTATAATGTTTGTATATATGCGCAGTATTTATGTAGAGTTAAATAAGTTAAGATTCCAGATAAATAGTAGAAAAAGACTGAATCATTCTCTTCATTATTTCTTTCCAGTTTTCAGCAGCAGAGCGTTTCAGTTTTGACCGAATTATTATTGACAGTTTGATGCCTCGCCATTTCCCAGCATGCCCTGCAACTTTTAAAAGTAAATAATCAAGTTCAATAGATGTTGATGTAATTTACATGTATTTTGGATAAAACTTGCAGAGTTTAGTGAACGAGGAGGCTGAAGGACGGCGAGGAAACGCAACATCTGGAATGTCTGATGGACGAGCGACAGTGAACGCACCGAAGACGTCACGAACCTGCTGACGTTATTTATTTAGTCTCTTCTCGTTAAAAAAGAAGAGACTGAAGACACTTTGATAACGGAGACGGATTAATGGACAAACACACCGAGGACACAGATGTTCCTGCCGAGCAGTGCGTTCACTGCCCCCTGCAGACTGCAGGAGAACACAGACACGGGACGAACATCTGGACCTCAGCGTGAAGACGTCTGCAGAGGATGCAGAGCCATGGCCAGAGGTCAAAATATACACACACACATACACACACACAGACACACACACAGACACACACACAGACACACACTCAGATCACATCGAACGCTCGCCTTCAGTGCTTTCCTGAAATCTGAACCCGTGTGCGCTCCAAGCAAGGTGACTTGTCACAGTAAATCTGAACACACACACACACACGGTGCTGATTTGGCTGGTCAGCCTCTATGAACACAGCAGCAGAGACTGTGGCTTCCCTCCAGCTCCATCTCCTGTGTGTGTGTGTGTGTGTGTGTGTGTGTGTGTGTGTGTGTGTGTGTGTGTGTGTGTGTGTGTGTGTGTGTGTGTGTGTGTGTGTGTGTGTGTGTGTGTGTGTGTGTGTGTGTGTGTGTGTGTGTGTGTGTGTGTGTGTGTGTTCTCCATGTTGAGCCAATCGTTGACCTGCAGCTGCTGTTTGGATCAAATGTTCTTCACGGAGCCGCCGACATTCGCTACGACACGAAGAAACCAGCTGGATGTCATGTGACTCCACGGTGTGACATCATCACGACACTGTGATGTGATGATTTGTAAATCACGTAAACACACATTTAATAGAAAATACACCAAAGACAACAACTCAAATGTTGAGAGTTCTGGGAGAGGAGGTGGACATGGTTGAGGAGTACAAGTACCTGGTGTCTCCATGACAACAGACTGAACTGGAAGACCAACATCAATGCTGTCTACAAGAAGGGGATGAGTCGACTCTTTTTCTTGAGGAAACTTCGATCCTTCAATGTGTGCAGCGAGATGTTGGAGATGTTCTACCATCTGTTGTGGCCAGTGCTTTGTACTTCTAGTAGTCTGCTGGGGGAGCAGCATTGGAGCCGGTGACACCAACAGACTTAACAAACTGGTTAAGAAGGCCGGCTCCATCATCGGCTACAATCTGGACAGTCTGGAAAAGGTGGTGGAGAGGAGGACGCTGAACAAACTATTATCCATCTTGGATAATCCTGACCACCCTCTCCACCTGCTGCAGGGACAGAGGAGGACGTTCTCCAAAAGATTCCTCCAGCTGCTGTCACAAGGACAGATACAGGAGATCATTCCAGATACAGGAGATCATTCCTGATACAGGAGATCATTCCAGATACAGGAGATCATTCCAGATACAGGAGATCATTCCTGATACAGGAGATCATTCCAGATACAGGAGATCATTCCAGATACAGGAGATCATTCCTGATACAGGAGATCATTCCAGATACAGGAGATCATTCCAGATACAGGAGATCATTCCTGATACAGGAGATCATTCCAGATACAGGAGATCATTCCTGATACAGGAGATCATTCCTGATACAGGAGATCATTCCAGATACAGGAGATCATTCCAGATACAGGAGATCATTCCAGATACAGGAGATCATTCCTGATACAGGAGATCATTCCAGATACAGGAGATCATTCCAGATACAGGAGATCATTCCTGATACAGGAGATCATTCCAGATACAGGAGATCATTCCAGATACAGGAGATCATTCCTGATACAGGAGATCATTCCAGATACAGGAGATCATTCCTGCCGACCGCAATAAGACTGTACAATAACTCACCTCTGGCAAAATCAATCACACAACAATAACACTGTTGTCTGTGTTCTTGGTTGTTTGTATATAATATATATAGATATATACTGTACTGTATATACTGTGCATTTTATATTTTATATTTTTACTGCTATATTATTGCTTTCTATTATTCTATTATTATCTTATTGCTTCTGTATGCTGCTGTAGCGAAAACATTTCCCCTCGGGGATTAATAAAGTAACTACCTAACCTAACCTAAACGGAGAAAGAGCAGCTGAAATCCTCTATCAGGCGAGAATGGGACCACATTTCACTTTCAAAACTCCAGAAAATGGTCTCCTCAGGTCCCAGACGTTTACAGAGTGTTGTTAAAACACAGCGGTGAACTTCACAACTTTATAGACGTGTTGCTGCCATTAAATTCAAAATGAACATTTGATTTGTTGTCTTTGGTCTGTTTTCTATTAAATGAGTTTATGTGATTTACAAATCATCCCATTGTGTATTTATTTTACATTTTCCCGACTGTCCGGAGGAACACGTTCAGACGTGTTGACGAGACTCATCAGCTCACTGATTCCTGCAGGAAACTCTTCACTTCTGCTCTTTTGGTTTCTGGAGACTATTTTTGATCCTCTGAGTCTCAAAGGAAAGTTGTATTTTTAGAGATGATGATGTTTGTCGCTCGTTTCAGATCGAAGCTGCAGGAACAGAAGTGTGCGGTCCGCTTCACCTCGAGCTTCCTGTTTCTATCTGGAGCTGAACAGGACAGGAGGTTTCTTAAAACTCTGAATGAAGACTTTAATAAAGCGGTTCTGGATTGTCTGTTAAACGTGTTCAGGACTTGCTGCACACGATCAGCTGACTGATTTATTTCAGTGATATTAAAACATGTGTCTGCCAGACCTGCTGAGGTTTTCATTACCATGACGACGTGTCTGCAGAGCATGACGGAGTCGATGTCACACCGACAACAACAACACGACGTCCTAAAGGTGCAACACAGCAGAGCGTGTAATATACCCACCGTCCACCAGAGGGACGTGATTCTGTCTTTAGCGCCACAGACTGTTTATAAAAGTGTTCCTACCTTCCGGGTCAGGAAAGTGAGGCCTTAAGCTGCAATACCAGTGAGTGCCACTAGAGGTCGGCTCTGTGGTGCAGTCATGTTACAGCTATCGGTGGGCGGGACGTAGAATCATCAGGTACCTGATTGCTGACATCGTCAGGAACATCTGACTTCCTGTGATGTCCAGAGTCCAAATACCACACGTCTGTTCCCCAACAGTCTCGTCATGTTTCAATAAAAACGTAAAGAACATTAACAGAACCTCCTCCTCCTCCTCCTCCTCCTCCTCATTGTGTATGTATCAGTGCTGCAGCAGCTCCTGGAGGTCACTGCAATGCAACAGTAGCTC
>NW_027210890.1:367500-370000 GCF_029030835.1 Brachyistius frenatus
GTTGCTTCCTTTAAAGGTTTATGAGAGATTAAACTCTGGTGGATCTTCCTCAAACACTCATCAAAGATGAAACTCAGAGCGATCGGCTGCTCCAATCGTCAGAAGGTCCCCAAGAACCTCCTCAAGGGTTCGTCCGAGAGAACCTCCTCATTCTGAGAATGATCGCAGCGTTTTTAACCTCCATAAAGGCTCCAGGACTCCTTAAATGTCCAAGGACCTCCTCCAGGACTCCTGGAAGACCTCACGTCGTTGTTTTAAGAACCACTGCTTCAACGTAGAGCGACAAATGATCCACTGAGCACCGATATGATGACATCACTCGTGTGTTTATGAAGCAATCAGGGGGATTGTATAGACAGGGTACCCAGAAAGAGGCTCATCTGCATATACACACACACACACACACACACATGCACACACACACAACACACGCAGACACGCACACACACATGCACACACACATGCACACACACACACACAACACACGCACACACACACACACATGCACACACACACAACACACGCACACACACACACACACACACACACATGCACACACACACAACACACGCAGACACGCACACACACATGCACACACACACACAACACACACACACACACACGCACGCGCACACACACACACACACACATCATCCCCTCATCTCCATTCAGACCAGCACCTCCCCTCCGCTTCGACATGACTCACAAATCAAACACTACCAAGCCATCAAATTGTCTGAGAGCGAGCAGCACACACACACACACACACACACACACACACACACACACACACACACACACACACACACACACACACACACACACACACACACACTGTATATCCCCTGCTAGTGTTTAACTGGTTTCCACACTGACAGACTGACTTTGTTAATTTAAACCTGCAGCATCTGAGTTTCCACACCAGGACACACCAGGACACACCAGGACACACCAGGACACACCTGGACACACCAGGACACACCTGGACACACAGGACACACCTGGACACACCAGGACACACCAGGACACACCAGGACACACCTGGACACACAGGACACACCAGGACACACCAGGACACACCAGGACACACCTGGACACACCAGGACACACCAGGACACACCAGGTATTCACAAAATACAGAACCTCACCACAAATATTTAAAGAGAGCAAATAAAAACTAAACATAATATACAAAATTTTAATGTAATTTCTCAAAGTGTTTTCAAAGTTTTCAGACACCAAATCTGTCTGTTTCTGAGTTTAGGACTACATTTCCCATCATGCAGTTGGAGTGTATCTGTATTTGAAGCCTCACTGTCTCTTTACAGTTAATTGATGTCGGGATTTTTGGCTGAACACTTATTTACCTTTAAAATCCATTTGGGGTAGAAAATCAAATATTATAATAATAAATGTCTGGAGAACTGCTCAGATTCACACAATGCTGCTCTGAAGTCCTTAGAGGAGGAGGAGGAGGTGAGAGGAGGAGGAGGAAAAGGAGGAGGTGAGAGGAAGTGAGAGGAGGAGGAGAAAGCAGTTTCCAAGGAGGCGAGTGTTGTTTCATTGTGGGAAAAATTTGAAATGAATAAAGAAAAGTGGAATCAGGAGGAACCTGATTTAGAAAACGCTGATTAATCTGGTTGTGATTTATAAAGTTTAAAACTGAAGAACTAAAAACAGAAACACGTTGACTCCAGTGTTTCATCATCTTTCCAAACATTCACATTAAAAGACAAAGTGATATTTTTAGTAACCGTCGACAGAATCTGGGACAAAAAGAAAATATCTCGAGTGTTAATTCAGTTTGTTCCAAAGTTTTTAAGCTTCAGTAACAGAAACATTCAACTTCAGACTGAACCAACGTCTGAGGATTAAAAGCAGCACGTCTCATCGTTTCCTTTCCAACATGCTTTTTTTAAAACAGTTTTCATAATTAAACATATTTGCTGACTGACTTCAGGTAATATCTCACCTGTTTCCTGTGACTTTGTTGTGCTGTTGTGGGAGGTTCCCGGTAGTTTAACCGTCTGGACACACTTCCCCCGCAGGCTCAATCAGCTCATCACATTAATCACCGCTGGAACGACTGAATACACGTTTACATTCGTGGAGCGGTTTAAACGAACACAGAAGAAAAGTGGTGGATATGAAACGTACAGGTGGTCCTGAAGGTGGCGCTAGAGGAAACGTTTTGGTGATAAAAACGGTTTGAGGAATAATGCTGCGTTCAAACGTCGTCATATTTCCCATGTTCACTACGAGTCTGCGTGAACGGCGCCCTCTGGTGGTTTTCACCACGTTAGATTAGATTCGACTCCAAATCTTCCATCAGTCTCCAGTTCACCAGTTGCGAAGTTGTTTGCTGACGTTTCCAAAAAGGTCAGAGGTCACGGAGGTTCATGTCTGGTTGGATGTTCAGCTGATATGTTGTAGTTTTAGTCACGTACAGTTTGTGTTCGTAACTTAGATAACATTCTACGTCTGAGGAACACATTGATCA
>NW_027210890.1:377500-390000 GCF_029030835.1 Brachyistius frenatus
TCACACCCACTTCCTGTCAATCAATAAAACCATCAACGACGACTGTCAGGTTTAGATTAATTATATTATTAAAATGATTACAAATCATCTCTTTTATTGTTTTATGAAACATATCTGGTCATTTTGAATTTGATGGCAGCAACACGTCTTAAAAAAGTTGTAACCGGATCAACAAAAGACTGGAAAATTTGTGTAAAGATAAAACACACCTGGTGGAACATCTGACAACTAATCAGGTTACCACGGCAACACATCAGTAACATGACTGGGTATAAATATATGATTTTGGAGAAATCTCTGAACACAAGGGACAAGGCTGGAAACTATTATTGGATGGTGGTGATCTTCGGGCCCTCAGGCAGCACTGCATTAAAAACACACTATTCTGGAGTGGAAATCACTGCATGGGCTCAGGAACACTTGTGAAAACCATCGTCTGTGAACACAGTTCATCGCTGCGTCCACAAATGATGTTAAAACTCTCCAAAGAAGAAACCAGATAGAAACATGATCCAGAAACACCGCCGCCTTCTCTGGACCGAGATCATTGAAGATGGACTGAGGTGAAGTGGACAACTGTCCTGAGGTCTGATGGATCACAATCTGATATTCTGTTTGGAAATCATGGACGCTGCATCCTTCAGGTTAAAGAGGAGAGGGACCATCCAGCTTGTTATCAGCTCAGTTCTAAAGCCAGCATCTGTGATGGTACAGGGATTCATTAGTGCACATGGCATGGGTAGCTTGAACATCTGGAAGGAAGCATTAATGCTGAATGATATATTCAGGTGTCTTTGGACTCGAGCTCGTTGAAGACGGACTGAGAGGAAGTTTCAGGTTTCATGGTGACGTCACAAATGTTCACGTTAATGTGAACGTCTCTCAATGTTGATGAAGATACGACACTCTGAATACGTCCTGATGAAGGTTGTTGATCCTCTATGTGTATCGCCGTGCTGCATTCAGGGACACTCTTAGTTCACCGTGCAGGTAAAACGTGGCCTCTTTAAAAACCATGAACTTTAATTTGATCTGAAAAGACATCAGAGGTATAAAACTAATCCCATCTGTCGCCGATCCGTCAGACAGCAGCTCGGTTCGGTACCGACGACCCAGTCGATGGGTGGAACTGTGGGATCGAAGCTTCGTGCCTCCACTTCATCTCCGTGGTGCAGAAACTGCAGTTCACACTAAATCTAAAAACTTGACTTACTTTGAACATTAGCTTTCATCTCGGAGCACATAAAGGTTTCCTCCAACTCCCCAAAGAGCCTCCTCAGCAGATACTGCGGGGATATCCTGTTCTTAACATTACGACGCAGACATTAGCCCACGCCGGGAAATATTAATGACAACACTTAGGCTAATTTCCATCGACAGAGCCTCATCGTCAAGGACTCTGCTCCTCTTCTTTTAATTTGGACCCGGGAAGCCGGCCCATCACGGCCGTATAATGGAGGTGAGGAGCAGACGGCGGCAGCGAGGAGCTCATAACGCTAACAGGGTGTTCTGCAGACGGATGCGTGTTGGCCGTGACAGCCTGGCCTCATATTCACAAGATTTAAAGACGCTGTCGTTTAATATCTCGGCCATTAGACGATGAGGCGGCGGAGGCTTCGAACTCTCGGAGATGAAAGTCGGACTGCAGACAGACGGCGCTGAAACGTGCCGTTTTCTCATCTCGTTTATCTGCTGCACAAACATCTTCATCTTCACTGTGAATTCTGGGTAAAATCTGAGTTTTTCTAACAAGCTGCCTGAAATTAAAAAAAGACATTTCACCTAGAACATTTTTTAAACTCGTCTCTCCACAACATCACCGACAAAACCGACAGCCGCGTTCCCTACTTCTTGTCAGCAGGTGTCTCTGGGCGTTACCGTGGAAACGCAGGTCAGAGTTCAGACCCAGCCTGCAGGTCGGTGGGAAATATTTTAAGGCTCATTTTTGTGAGACTGGCACCCAAAAAACGAAGAGGCGGAAACACAGACGCAGCCAAACAAGATGGATTCATATAAAAAGATGTTATGAATGTTCAGTCATCACTGCTGCAGCTCTTAACTGGCTTCACGTGTTCGCTGCACAAGTTTTATTTTAAAGGCTGATTATTAAAGTTTTGTGGTTCTCCATCAGCCCCGAATTTAAAACCATTTTCTGATGTCCTAATAACTATAAATTTAAATAATTAAATCAATACAATAAACGCGAGATGACTAGAAGGATCTTTACTGAGCGTCAACCATCAGTGAGGTCATCATCCATCAGTGATGTCATCAACACGTCTAACCATCCCGACGGAGGTTAAACTCGGAGGTAACCATGGCGACGCTGTCTGCAGACGTTTCCGTCCGCTGACGTCTGTCTGTACTGCTGTACTTTCTCTGTGACTGAACTGAAGCAGCTTCATCTGCATAAACAGGACGACGTCTTCCACACATGACCTCTAAAAGTTAACGAGGCGTGGCCGTGGATCGGGTCTCTCTCTGGTCAGCCGGCTGCGTGACAGAGAGCGATGCGGCGGCGAGGTGACGGCGCCGACCCGGCTCGCTTTATGGAAACCCATCAGAGACCTGTGGGCTGTGAAAAAACCTCTTCAGCCAAATGGGCTGCATATAAAAAAGGAAATAAAACAGCAGCGCAGAGGACGGTGGCAGACGCAGCACGAGGACACCAGAGAGGACAGTAGAGTACAGTAGAGTAGACTAGACTAGAGGACAGTAGAGTATAGTAGACGAGTACAGTAGACTAGACTAGAGGACAGTAGAGTACAGTAGAGTAGGGTAGAGTACAGTAAACTAGACTAGAGGACAGTAGAGTACAGTAGACTAGAGTACAGTAGACTAGAGGACAGTAGAGAAGAGTACAGTCGAGTAGAGTAGAGTAGGGTAGAGTACAGTAAACTAGAGTACAGTAGAGTACAGTTGAGTAGAGTAGAGTCTAGTAGAGGACAGTAGAGTACAGTAGAGGAGAGGAGAGTACAGCAGCATACAGTACAGTAGAGTACAGTACAGTACAGTTGACTACAGCAGAGGAGAGGACAGTTGAGCAGCCACAATTCTGTAGTGGAAATCACTGCATGGGCTCAGGAACACTCTGCTGTAAGCTGGCACGTTGAAGATTTTCTGTTCCCCAAATGTGGTAATGATATCAGAGTACTGCAGTAATGATATCAGAATACTACAGTAATGATATCAGAATACTGCAGTAATGATATCAGAGTACTGTAGTAATGATATTAGAGTATTGTAGTAATGTCATCAGAGTACTGCAGTGAAGCAGAGTGAGTACTGCGGTAAACGGAGTGAGTACTGCAGTACTGAGTGTACTGATGGTGAAGTGTCCCTTCTCCTCCCCCCACCACCACCACCCTCACTTAAGAGCGTGATGCTGCTGGTTGAGCTGATGGAGCACTTTATACTGTTCAGCCATCGAGCTGAGTCAGCAGCTTCTCAGAGACAGAGAGGAGGGGGAGGAAGGAAGGTGAAAGAGAGGAGAAGATAAAAGAGTGGGGAGAGATGGAGAGATGACGGAGGAGAGGAGGTGAAGCGGAGAGGGGAGGTGAAGGGACGAGAGAACAGAGGATGAAGACGAAGAGAAAACCTCCTGAAGACGAGTTAACAAAATCTTGGTGCGTCTGATAGAATCAGAGTCTTCTTTAAAATTATTCAGTCACTGAATCAGAGAACGTTAAACTCCGTCTGATTTATTCCCCTCAGCTGACTGGACTCTAAACAGAACCACATGTTGCTTCAAACATCTGTCTTTGAAGTCAAAAGCAGCAAAACGAAGATCGATGAAGACAAAGAGCGATGAAGACGAGACGAGCGACCGACTTCAGTCTGAAGGATCTAAAATAATGTTAAAGATCTTAATGGTTCAATTAGTCTGAAACTTTATGAACATATATAAGACTTGAAATAAATGTCACTTTATTAGGAACACCTGTACATCCAGTGTGTGCATGTTTACCTTTAGTACAGGAGTGTGTTTACCTTTATTACAGGTGTGTGTTTACCTTTAGTACAGGAGTGTGTTTGCCTTTAGTACAGGTGTGTGTTTACCTTTAGTACAGGAGTGTGTTTACGTTTAGTACAGGTGTGTGTTTACCTTACCTTTAGTACAGGAGTGTGTTTACCTTTAGTACAGGAGTGTGTTTACCTTTAGTACAGGTGTGTGTTTACCTTTAGTACAGGAGTGTGTTTACCTTACCTTTAGTACAGGAGTGTGTTTACCTTTAGTACAGGTGTGTGTTTACCTTACCTTTAGTACAGGTGTGTGTTTACCTTTAGTACAGGAGTGTGTTTATCTTTAGTACAGGAGTGTGTTTACCTTTAGTACAGGAGTGTGTTTATCTTTAGTACAGGAGTGTGTTTACCTTTAGTACAGGTGTGTGTTTACCTTACCTTTAGTACAGGTGTGTGTTTACCTTTAGTACAGGTGTGTGTTTACCTTTAGTACAGGTGTGTGTCTGTGTGTTTACCTTCGGTACAGGTAGCTGTGTGTTGCTAAGAGACACCTGGATGCTGTCGTCTCTTCTTCTCTCTGCTGGCTCCACCTGAACAAACAGGAAATTAAACTGGGTTGGAGCTATAAAGCTCTGGTCAACCAGAAGGTCTGGATGTAGAACCAGAAGGTCTGGATGTAGAACCAGAAGGTCTAGATGTAGAACCAGAAGGTCTAGATGTAGAACCAGAAGGTCTGGATGTAGAACCAGAAGGTCTAGCTGTAGAACCAGAAGGTCTGGACATAGAACCAAAGGGTCTGGACGTAGAACCAGAAGATCTGGACGTAGAACCAGAAGGTCTGGATGTAGAACCAGAAGGTCTAGACTCACCACCATAGGCTTGCGGATGCCCAGGCGGACGGTACCAGGCGGGGCAGACTTCAGCACCTCCACAGCCTGGGCCAGGGTGAGCAGGTCCAAATGGGTCTGGTTGACAGACACCAGCTGGTCTCCAGGAAGTAAACCACAGTGACGTTCAGCTGAACCGCCGGCGACCAGAGAGCGAATCACCATCACACAGCGACCGGAATCCAACGGGTCCTGGAGAGAAAAGCGGGGACAGTTAGACAAGTTGGTCCACCTTCAATCATCGGAGGAGGGACGAGAACCAGAAGAATAACCAGAAGAGGTCATTCTTTATGCTGCTGTGATGTCAGCGACAGTTCTATAGTGATGTTCTCTCTGAGCCTTTATCTGCCCACATTTATTCGAACTGTCCCTTTAACAGTAGCAGAACTGTGTGTGAGCAGCTCCTGCCTGCGGTGCATCATGGGTAATCACACAAACATCACTGATCACTGTGAAACTGAAGGAAACTTAAAATCAGACAGATTCTCAGGCAACTTCTGAACTGTTTTCTTCAGTGAATTCTAAGCAGATTTTTTGGGGGGTGTATTTACTTCCTGTTTAGTTTTGTCCTGCAGACCAGATCTGGTCCTTCTGTAAACTTTAAAAGCCCACCTGGAACCAGGAGTTACATTACTGATAACCAGGAATATCTCATCATCAACCTCCTCCTGTACTGTTAATGCCGTATCAACATGGGTTCAATACAGAGAAATAAACTCAGATTTAATAAAGGAAAATAAGTGAAACAGAAAAACACAAAATATAAGAAAATTTAAAAACCTTCTTTGCTGCCAAAACTCATCCAGTATGCTTTCATCATAAAACAAACTGAACGAGAAAAGAAAATAGAAAATATATGCAGAATGTAAACAGGTAAACTCTGAGAGGCAGCAGCAGCAGACAGCCAGGGGGCGATAGAGACCAGACAAACCCCCCTTTCATACAAACAACAAACATGCAGAGGACAAGGCTGCTCTTCACACAAGCCTCAGAGATATTAAAGACACCATGAAGTACACAAACACACTGACAGCAGGATGACAGGAGACGGACAGGGACAGGACGACAGGAAACAGACAGGACTCTGGAACAGATAAATAAAACAAATAAGAAATAAAAAAAATTCCCTCGGGGATTAATAAAGTAACTACCTAACCTAACCTAACCTAACAGACTGGGACACGTGAAGAAACGTGAAGAATCATGTAAAACATGTAAAACATGAACCCATCCATGATAAAAAGTTTGGAAGTATAACTGATATTCCTGCAGCACGTTAACGAGCTCCTGCTATCATCTTGTCAGAGTTTGAACTGTCTTGTCGTCATGGTTACGTCCTAACACGCCTGTATGTCATGTTTCATGTCAGATTTTAAAACAGAGGACGAGTTGCTGCGGTGAAAATCAGGCCGAGCTGGATTATCAGCTTCTAACGGAGATTTAATGAGTTTCACTGGTTTGATCTGAGATTATAAACATTTATAGATTTAAGAAACTTCCTTAAAATGTAATTTAAATTTAAATCCAAGTTTTATCAGAAACGTGCTCTCAACTGTCGTAGTTCTCTGTAATGATTAGAGATGTTAAATAAAGTTCCGGGAGGAACATGTGAAACATCAGTAGAGAATAAGTTGCAGCAACAGAAGTCTGCAGGTTGTTTCTCAGACTTCATCCCAACGCGTCCCATCAGTTTTTAGAACCAGCAGCAGGACCTGCTGCCGGATCCAACCGGGATTTAAACCCCCAAAGGGAGGAGAAGCTTCTCCCGCAGAGAGCGGATGTACACTTGGTGAATTCCCCAGTGAGGAACCCTGGGCATTGCCCGCGCTGCGCTACGAGCTGCCGTGCCAAGTTTGAGGCTGCCAGAACAAAGCTGCGCTGTATTTATAGACCCAACAACATGGCTACAGGTGGTGAGGAGTCAGAACTCATGTCCTCCACTCCTACAAGATCCTCCGGAAAAAGAAAGGCCTCCGCAGTCAAGAAGTGGAGGAATCAGAAACACGTAGGAGAAGTGTGAAAAAAGAAATTAAAAATGTGCTCTGCCAAAAGTAGTGAGATGTGAGCGCTCACGGAGCAGCGAGGTTCCTCATGTAGGCTGCTCAACTTTTTAGACCTTTCTGATGAAACTCGGGAGCTTTTTGGAAACTGAAATAAACACGAATCAAAATCTTTTTACACTCAACTTTTTATTCTAATATATCGGACCTCTCGGCACCTCCGAGGCCCAGCAGCTCTCTACCGGTTCTCCCAATGAACACCACCAAGACCAGAAGTATGTGGACGCTCTGGTCCAAAGACCTTCTGGGTCGACCCGTCCAGGTTCTGGATGCTGGTTAATGTTCGGGTCTCCTGGTTCTGGATGCTGGTTAATGTTGGTGTTTGTCAGGAACACATCGATGGTGATATCTGATATCTCATTTTTTAACGGATGATCCTGAGCTTCGTCGTGTTTCCTCAAAAGAACCAAACCGAACAGAACCTCCAGATATGAAGCGGTCCCGTTGTAAAGGCGCCGGGTACAGACAGGCGGATCAGCTCTCCTCTTATTGCCTGCAGCCATCTTTCACTTGTCTTTGACAGCCGGAGTCAGTAACAGGAAACACTTTGGCAGCAGCGCCGGCCGACGTGCCCTTGGGCGAGAGATGTAGAGGGAAGAGACGGGGAGAGAGAGAGCAGCCGAGGAAGATTTGTGAGAGAAGTTGATTCATTTTATTTGGTGGAAACTGTTGCAGGTCGGTTTGACTGAGGTGAAACACTGGAGGGCCTGAGATCATCGACAGGAACACCAGCAGAGAGGAAACAGAGATTCTGTCTGTCAGCTGCTGGTTCTGGTGTTTAATCACAGGAGATTTAACACACTTAAAATATTCATCATCTCCAGGTCTGAAAAATGAGGCCTTCAGCTGCAATACCAGCGAGTGCCACTAGAGGTCGGCTCCAAAAAGCCTCCGGCTCCATAGACTCCCATTCAACTTCTCTCATCAAATCCAAAGTGAATCAAATGTGTCCATCAGTTATCTCGGTGTTGTTAGCTAAAGTCACTCCTTCTTCTTAGTTTTCTGGAGGTCCATCTGAAAATAATCCCTCATTCATTAGAAAAGAAGATTCAAGAAGACCTGTTTTTGGGGGCGTGTCTGTTTGATTGACAGGCCTGTGGTGCAGTCAGGTTACAGCTATCGGTGGGCGGGACGTAGTATTGTCAGGTTTCCGATCAGATCGGTCAGATCCACCGCTGGCTCCTCCCCCAGCTCGTCCAAATATGGTCACTTCCTGCTCCAAACCGCTCCGAACTAATAAAGATGGTGACGGACAGAATCTGAACTGGAGGATTCATAACGTTCACAAACCAATGATGACATCACTGATGGATGATGACATCACTGATGGTTGATGGTTGGTTTCACCATGTGTGTAGGACACGTATGATGTGAACATGTTGTGATGCTCCGTTGAACAGGATCAGTCTCCCAACTGTTCGACGTTCCCTCCATGAGCCTCCGTGGCTTCAGACCTACAGAGCGTGCTTAGTAGCGCCCCCCTCAGCCCGTAGAGATACGTCTGGAAACGTTGTGGGATTATTCTGTTTTACAGACGATGTTTGTTTGTTGAGCGTTCAGGGTCGATGAGCATCACGTGAAGAAGGACACTGCAGACGTTACGGTCGGTTCTCAGCAGCTGAGCTGCGTTCAGGGTCGATGTTTTATTTCTCATCGTGTTGCTGAAATGTTGTGAAGAAAAGCCGACTACACCACACACACTCTCAGACAGCCTCCTGGGCAGATCTGTGTGTGCAGGCTGACACGGAGCACCAACAGGGAGGTAACCTACAGCTCACCTAGATCTGGGGGAGTGGGGGGGAGGCGGGGGCTTGGAGGTGAAGCTGTGCCTACAGACACGGTGCGCGCACACACACACACACACACACACACACACACACACACACACACACACACACACACACACACACACACACACACACACACACACACACACACACACACCAGGGTTTCCCAAATCTCATACCCAGACAGCCGGGAGAGAAAACAGGAAATCTTTCAGTCGCCACGGAAACCTGAACAACAAGTTCACTTTAAAACCATTCTGTCCATCTGAGACTCACGGACTCCTGAGGGGGACAGTGAACACACCGTCCCACAGAGAGGACGTCCCTGCTCTGCAGGGATGCATCCAGACACCCGTCCGTCCATCGGCCTCCTCTGATCTGTCTCAGAGACCGGAGATGTCCGTTCAGAGGCGTTCAGGATCCAAACCAGGTGTGGGATCTCTCCACAATTCATGTGGGCCGTCCTCCCAGAATGCATCTGTACAATATATCCACCAGGATCATCCCATCTGAGGCTGCAGGGTGGATCCAGGTCGGGATCCAGGTCAGGATCCAGGTCCACACTAGTTGGTTAACCAGCCTGACTCATAAGGATCTATTGAACTGGAACTAACTGATTGACCGGTTTGTTAAATTTCTGTAATCTGGGACCTGAAACATGTTTCAATGTTTTCTTCTTCAGGATTAAAGTTCCAAACGCAGACGTTGATTCTGTCTCAAACGGACCTCCGTCCTCCACGTTCATGTCATGTTCAACATGTTATAATGTTATAAAATAGTTTTTAGTTGCATGTGTGTTTGTAATTGTGTTGATGATCTGTTGAGACGACATGTTGGGCTGCAGGTGATCTTCTCTCACCTGGTAGTCCAGGATGCTGAAGCCGAGGCCTTTATCTCTCTCCTTCTGCAGCTCCAACACCTGAACATCTGGAGACCACAGAGCCAGCTCTCCATCCTCCTCCTGCTCCTCCTCCTGGCTGTGGGGGGTCATCTCCTCCATCAGCACCTCCTCTGCAGGAGAGAGCTGCTCCTGAAACACAAACGTAAAGATGCTCCAGATGTTTTACATGATGATGAAGTTTGATGGACTCTGATTCAAATCTTTTCATAATGTTTTATCATTATTAAATTACCAAAAGAAGAAGTCAGGTTCTCGTTGTTCACTCAGACGTTCGCAGGAAAACAATCGTACAGAAACAACTTTAATGTCGGAGTCCATTAATTAGAAATAACAAATTTGCACTTCTGTTCACACTAATTAGAAAACATGTTTCCCTCCATGTGGAACAGCTGGCCTGATGTGTGTGTTGGTGTGTGTGTGTGTTGGTGTGTGTTGGTGTGTGTGTTGCTGTGTGTTGCTGTGTGTTGGTGTGTTGCTGTGTGTGTGCTGTGTGTTGCTGTGTGTGTGTTGCTGTGTGTGTGTGTGTTGGTGTGTGTGTGTGTTGGTGTTTGTGTTGGTGTGTGTGTGTGTTGGTGTGTGTGTGTGTGTGTTAGTGTGTGTACCTGTCTGTCGTCTGTCGGGACTGTCTGACTGCAGAGAACCGACGACAGCTTCATCTCCATCTGACAGAGGGTTAATAATACATGTAAATAATACATGTAAATAATACATGTTAATAATACATGTTAATAATACATGTTAATAATACATGTAAATAATACATGTTAATAATACATGTTAATAATACATGTTAATAATACATGTTAATAATACATGTAAATAATACATGTTAATAATACATGTTAATAATACATGTTAATAATACATGTAAATAATACATGTTAATAATACATGTAAATAATACATGTTAATAATACATGTTAATAATACATGTTAATAATACATGTAAATAATACATGTTAATAATACATGTTAATAATACATGTTAATAATACATGTAAATAATACATGTTAATAATACATGTTAATAATACA
Organism: Brachyistius frenatus; assembly: GCF_029030835.1. Taxonomy (NCBI): domain Eukaryota; kingdom Metazoa; phylum Chordata; class Actinopteri; family Embiotocidae; genus Brachyistius; species Brachyistius frenatus. Next base: position 388,134 of record NW_027210890.1, read on the forward strand.
TGTAAATAATACATGTTAATAATACATGTTAATAATACATGTAAATAATACATGTAAATAATACATGTTAATAATACATGTAAATAATACATGTAAATAATACATGTTAATAATACATGTTAATAATACATGTTAATAATACATGTAAATAATACATGTTAATAATACATGTTAATAATACATGTCAATAATTTTTGATTTTGGAGAAATCTCTGAACACAAGGGACAAGGCTGGAAACCAATATTGGATGGTGGTGATCTTCGGGCCCTCAGGCAGCACTGCATTAAAAACACACTATTCTGGAGTGGAAATCACTGCATGGGCTCAGGAACACTTGTGAAAACCATCGTCTGTGAACACAGTTCATCGCTGCGTCCACAAATGCAGGTTAGAACTCTCCAAAGAAGAAACCAGATAGAAACATGATCCAGAAACACCGCCGCCTTCTCTGGACCGAGATCATTGAAGATGGACTGAGGTGAAGTGGACAACTGTCCTGAGGTCTGATGGATCACAATCTGAGATTCTGTTTGAAAATCATGGACGCTGCATCCTCCAGGTTAAAGAGGAGAGGGACCATCCAGCTTCTTATCAGCTCAGTTCTAAAGCCATCAGTGGTGGTATGAGGGCATCTAGACACCATCATCAAAAGAGTCCCAAGTTTTATTGTAAACAAAGTTGTAGTTTAAAACCAATGTGATGAGAGAGATCCGTGATAACACGATCCTATCGGTGCTCTCACCTCCTCCACACTGGGCTGCACTGGTCTCACTAGTCCTGGTTGGAGTTCAGCTGCTGGTTCTGGTTCTGGTTCCAGGTCAGAGGTCGGGTGCCGGCAGCAGACCAGAGTGAAGGGAGGAGGAACCTCTTTGAGGAACGACACCACCTCCCGCCGTGACTTCCCGTACAGCTGGACATCGTTCACCTGCATGGTCAATAGAGTTTAGCCAGAGTTTAAATACAATTTAAAAAGAGTTTAAATACAATTTAAAAAGAGTCTAAACAGAGTTTAATAGAGTTTAAATAGAGTTTAATAGAGTTTAAACAGAGTTTAATAGAGTTTAAACAAAGTTTAAATAGCATTTAATAGAGTTTAAACAGAGTTTAAATAGTTTAAATGGAGTTTAAAAGAGTTTTAATAAGAGCTCAAATAGAGTTTAAATATTATTTAAATAGAGTTTCAAGAATTTAAATATGATTGAAACAGAGTTTCAGATGGTTCTCTGTTTTCATGGAGGAATAATGGAGCAAACTGCCAGCAGACCTGAGCTCAGTTAGCATCCAGAGTTTTACCTCCAGCAGCTCGTCCTCCGGTCTCAGCGCTCCGTCGGTGTCCACAGGGCCTCCAGGGGCCACGGAGGAGACGTAGTGGTGTCCGTCGAAGGAGTCCAACTCCATGCCGAGACGCAGCGTGTGGACGGGCAGCAGCTGGACACAACGACCACATCAGGAGGAAACAAGAGGTCATCAGGACACATGACGAGTCGGATTCATCGCTGCACACATTCAGTCTCCATGCTGACGGACGTTACTGAACGAGGGCTGATCCTTAAGTTCAGAGTGTTCCTGAACACAGCACGGTGATACACACGAAGGATCTACCACCTTCATGAGGAAGTATTCTTTAAAAACAGCCACGTGGAAATCAGTCAGTGGGCTCAGGAACACTCGGCTGATGTTTCTGCTCCAGTTTCAGGTCGGATGTGACATCACTAATGTTCCCTGTTCTCAGGTGAACTCAGGTGCTGATGTTGATCAATAAATATGAATACTTCCTCCTGAAGGTTGTTGCCTCCTGCTGCTCCGTGTGCATCACTGCGCTGCGTTCAGGAACACTCTGAGAACTTCAGACTTTTATTATTCCAT
>NW_027210890.1:392500-408625 GCF_029030835.1 Brachyistius frenatus
GCAGTTAAAAGCAGCGCTGCAGAGCAGAAAAGCTGCTGCAGCGCTGCGACGATGAAGCCGCTGCAGCTTCCTCACTTCTACCTTCCTGATCTATAACGTCAGATCTATAACAAAACACCATCAACAGATACATAATGTTTTTACATGTTAAAATAAGCAGCAGAAATGTAAAGTAATCAATACTGAGCTGCATCTTCATGTTATTTTAATGTTAACAGATCAAAAATCAATAATCAGGACAGGCTCACCGTGGCTGGTCAGAGAGTTGTAGCCGATGATGGAGATGCCGAGACTCTGGCCGTCCTTCTTGGTCAGAGGAACCTCATGGATCTCGTATCCCTCCAGGTTGGGCTGGAAACACAGAAACACGTCTGAAACACGTCTGAACCCCCAAAAACAGGTCTTCTTGAATCTTCTTTTCTAATGAATGAGGGATTATTTTCAGATGGACCTCCAGAAAACTAAGAAGAAGGAGTGACTTTAGCTAACAACACCGAGATAACTGATGGACACATTTGATTCACTTTGGATTTGATGAGAGAAGTTGAATGGGAGTCTATGGAGCCGGAGGCTTTTTGGAGCCGACCTCTAGTGGCACTCGCTGGTATTGCAGCTGAAGACACTTCTGGATCAGAACCATTTTACAGACCTGAAGCTATGAACACTTTTAGAAACAGTCTGAGATGTCGACACTCCTGACGAACTGTCCGTCACTCTGACATTGTCGTGACGACTGCCTGCTCACCGTGTTGCTGACCCTTCGTTGTGGCGCCAGCTCCGGAAGTCGAGGCGGTAAAGAGGAGACGGGGGCGGAGTCAGGGGGCGGTGGCGGGGGAGCCGGCGCCGTCGAACTCTGACCTCGGGGGTCCCTGGCGATCAGCATGGTCACGTAACTCCCACACCCCTGCAGCACCTTGACCACCTGGTCGCTGGTGAGGCCGCTGGTGGGCGTGGCCCCGATGCGGAGGATGTGGTCACCTGTGCGGAGGCGGCCGTCCTGATTGGAGGAGAGAAGCCAATCAGTGAAAACACTGCAAACCGAACATCATATTTTCAGACCGTTTCACTTGTATTTGTATATTTTCAAATAAATGATGACGTATTATTACAAGTTAAAATAACTTGATACTTTTACATCATTTTTACTTGATCGAGTATTTTCACCCTCTGATCATTTATAAGATTATAAACAGGAGCAGTATCAGTAGTTTTAACATATCAGAAATTAATCCGTGTTGTTATATGAAGCGTGTTCGATGTTGTCGGCTCGTTCTGACGAAGGAAAAGAAACAGAAACAGGAAGTAACGAGCAGTTGAGGATTAAAAGGCTCGTTAAGTCTTTAAAGACTCCAGCTTTGAGTTTTTCTTTGAGGAATTCATCTTCTCCAATTACTCTAATGTCTCTAATTAATCCACTTACCGATAATTCCTCCCTCCGTTCTGCTGTCTGCTCTGATTTAACGACTATTAACGGGTTTCTTCCCGGCAGGTCCTCCGAGGGTTCGGTGCCTTGCTCGTGTGCACTCTGTTTTCCGGACGGTGAGGTGATGAAGGTTTGGAGTGGAGTTCTGATATTAAAAGGCTGTTAGACTGAATCAGCCACAGATGAAATCAACAACCAGCCTCCGACCTTCATCACTCATCTTCATCCTCAAGGTTTTTAACGACAACATTTAAAAGCAGAACAACATGAAACTTGATCTTTCTTCATGTTCAGGTCTGTGAAGCTTTCTTGCATTAATTTAAATGCTAGTGCACCACAAGGCTCCCGATCAGGACCTCTGATCTTCAGAACTAAACAGACTCCAGCTTGGTGACATGAATCCTACATTAATTAAAGTAAATATCCGTTTATATGCAGATGATACGTTGATTAATGACTTGATAATAAACTCCAGATAAGTCTGTCAGCATTGAACCGCAGCAGCAGGTTTCCAGGACAGATGTTGCTTATAACAATATTCCCTCAATGTTCATCATCCATGTGACAGAGTGAATAATTTGTAGAACCGGTAATAACAGAGGACCCAGGATCAACCCTTGAGGAACTCCAACCCTTCGTTTTACTGATAATCGTTGCTATAGAAATGGAACTTCCTGCAGCTGACGGCGGCTCTGAAAGTGTTTAGTTTGTCCAGAACCAGAACCTCACCTGTCCAGCTGCAGCAGAACCTTCAGGAGGTTAAAACTCACCTTGTGGGCAACGCTGTCGGGGACAAGCGTCCTGACGACCACGCCGCTTGTCTTCCCGCCCACGATGCCGAAGCCCAGACCGGATCCATCATTCAGCAGCTGGATTTCCTCCAGGTGGCCCCACTGGTCCTGCAGCACACACACATCTACTGAACACCAGCAGGGGGCGCTCAACACCCTGCTGGGCCCACCGACAATGGGACGTTCAAAGTTTCTCTATTGTGGAAAGAATTTGTTATTTTGCTTTGCACTTTTTATCAAGTCGTCAAGTTTTAGTTTTTCCGAAGAAGAAACGACGAATTCGTACTTTCGACTTCAGGATCAGAGGAATGTTTGTTTGTCTGTTAAAAGCAGCATTAACACCATCGGATCGTCTAACGAGTCCTGTAGAGACTCGATCCAGTTGTTACTCTCTGAGGTCGACGCGGTTTAAGCAGCGTCGTGTAAAAACCAGCTGAAGGAACGAAGGAGCGGCGATCTGTCCTGATGAGGATCCTCCGATCATCCACTACGTCCTGTCTTCGCCCTCGTTGTGTCCTTGATGTTGATTGGTTTGTTGACAGCCTTGCCTTTATTGTATATAATTGTTTCCTCAGAGGAAAGTGATATCAGAACAATAAGTTACAAGTTTCAGCTTTCTGTGTTGAACTGAACTACTTCTCTTCTGTTCTTTTCCTCCTGTTGTCTGAAGGTCTGAATCGAAGGAACCGAACCACGGTTCTGTTTGATCCACGTCTTTGGGTTGGCTCAGATTCTGGTGGCGGTCTGGCCCGTGTCCTGAGGCTCCTCCCACATCTGACACGGTGGTTCGGTGTGAAGCGTTTCCTCTCCGCTGCACTGGAGGATGTTCACTGATAAATAAAAACTATTAAACTCTTTACTTTGGGTGTCAGAATCTCGGCCCGGCGCCGTGAACACCTGAGTTATTGGACAGAGCACACGAGGACATGAAAATGTGAGAGAACTTTGACATTTAAATAACCAGGAAAGATTTCCTCAAGACAAACGAGGTGGTGTCGGCGCGGAGCGGGACCGGACTGTTAATGTGAGCGGCGGATCACAGGTTAGCCGGCGCCGTAATGATTCTGCCCCGCTCTATTGTCGGGTCATTATCACACAGAATTACACTGTCCCTCTTGTTTGGTAGCCTCCTCCTCCTGCTGCTGGCCCGGGGCCACGTCCTGCATACTGGGCCTCCGGTCCTGCTTTGTTTTATTCATGTCCCGCTCCTATTGAGGTCGTGTTTAATGGAGCCGCGGGCATAAAAACACCAGTCTGGAGGGTTTTTACTGCCGTTCCCGCGGCCCGGCCGGCTGTCCGTTAGCAGCCGGCGCCGCCGGGCTGCAGGTGTCTCCGACCCGCCGTCACAGCTGATGCGTTGCGTTGGACCTCGGTTCTGCCGGAATCCGTCCGGTGCCAACGGAGAACTCCATAAAGACAGCCGTAAATCAGCGAGTCGACTCGCGATTTTACAGCCGCTGTCTATTCGCTGAATATTATCCCGCCATCGATTAGCCGGCGTGACGGAGAACTGCTCCGGAGCGAGCGGCTAATTTATGTCCGTCCTAAAACTGATGAAAAGCAGGACGACGGAGATAAAAGATAACAGATTGTGCAGTTAAAGGAACCTGAAGGGGCCTTTAAACCTGACTCCTCTCACAGGAAGTGGACTCAAAACATCAAGTCAAGCTTTTCTGTCGGCTCTCAGGGAGGACGGCTGTCCGTCAAACTGTCCATCCAGCTGCTAACCGTCACGCTGTGGTAAAACAGGAAGTAGGACACCTGTAGGTTTGTACTGATCAACTCAAAGCCTGGTTTTGATCCGCTCCTGTTTGCCCTGTTAAAGTTCGTGTATTACACAGTCAGGTTACAGCTATCGGTGGGCGGGACGTAGTATCGTCAGGTTTCCGATCAGATCGGTCAGATCCACCGCTGGCTCCTCCCCCAGCTCGTCCAAATATGGTCACTTCCTGCTCCAAACTAGCAAAGATGGTGACGGACAGAATCTGAACTGGAGGATTCATAACGTTCACAAACCAACGATGACATCACTGATGGTCGATGACATCACTGATGGTTGATGACATCACTGATGGTTGATACTTGGTAAATACAGACTAAACACTTCCTGTATTTTAAAGTAAAAACCCTCTTGCACTTTGCAGCAGTAGACAGAAACCCTTAATTTCTTAACAAGGCTTTTATTGTGAAACTCTTGCAGGAAGCTGTTTTGACTGAAATCTGACAAAAACACTTTGGAGGCATTTAAGGATCAATTAAACTCGATTAAGCAACACGCCTCACCTCTACGACCTCTGACCTTTCACCACAGCTCAGAGCTCAGACTGTGGATTGAGCTTAAGGATGATGTCACCCCCCCCCCCCCCTCCCGGCATGTCGACATTCATTGATCGCGCCTACTCTCCAACTTAAATACATATTGTCAGGAGCGTGGCGGTGAGCGCAGCACTAACTTGATTTCCTATCGTAGGCGTTGAGGTCATAAAAAAATCATCCGAGTCAAAGTCAGCAGACTTACAGCTCGTCATGAACGGCAGGTCTCACTCTGATCCGGAGGCGGGGTCCCAAAGTGACCCCCAGTTATGATTGACGCCCTCTCAGCACTGCTTGTTTTGAGTGACGGCCAAGCTGCTGCGTGTGTGAGTATACAGCTGATGTTCTGGACCTGGAGCTGGTTCTGATCTGGCCTTAAAAAACGCTTTAAAAACTTAAGAAACTTTCGAACTCCTGAGAAACGCTGACGTGACACTTTTAGCTTCCGAAGGATTTAAAAGCTGAACATCAAATTTATTCCACCTGAAATAATTTCAGGGTAAAACTCCTGAGTTCACGACTTTATTTTCTGACACTAACATTTTTTTAGTGTCGGACATCGGTCGGGTCCATCTGGAGTTTTGGGCTCTTTAATAAAAGAAGTGAATCTTTAACACAGTAAAAGATTTTACACCTTTAGAACGATGTTTCCAGGTTTTATGTCCTCGTGTCTCCTGATGTAGGATGTTAGAGGTGATGCACCTCTGTAACATCTATAGAAAAATAGATTCAAAGAAGATTGAACTCGCGGTGACCTTTGACCTCCAAAATATAAAGGCATTCACAGGCGTGGGTTAATGTGAGTCAACGGCGACCTTTGACCCATAAACACCCAAAAAACTCTTCACAGGTCATCGTTGGTACCAAGCGAATGTTGTTTTTTCTCCTTTGAGGCGTTCTCGATGCGTTTTAGATGAGAGGATGTGAAGTCACGGTGACTCTGAACTTTGACCTTTACCTCCCCTAAATATCTAAAACATGAGGACAGAGAGGTCGTGTTCCTACCGTGCTGGTGGGCGTGGCCTGTGGGTCAGGTGGGCGGTCCCGGGCCACCAACAGCTCCACAGTCTCCCCGGGGTGCTGCAGGAGCGAAAGCGCCTCCTGCTGGCTGATCCCCGGCTCCAGAGGACAGCCGTTGATCACCAGGATGTGGTCCCGCTCCCAGAGACGCCCGTCCCTGCAGAGACCAACGAGAGTCCAACTTCAGTCAAATATTTTTTAGTAATAGTTTATCTTTTCAAACATCAACAGCTGTTTGTGTGCTGATGTGCTGCATTCACTGACTGCAGGAAACAACCTGTGAGCGACACCTCCAGGCTGGACGTGTTTGATGAAGACACCCTGACGGCTGCTTCCTGCGGGACTCAGACCGACCACGCTGAAGCCCAGACCGCCAGACTGAGGCCGGGTCAGTTGGACCGACTCCGTGGGGCGTCCCTGGAAACACACACACGCGCACACACACGCACGCACACACACACACACACACACAAACACAAACACACAAGCACACACACACACACACACACACACACACACACACACAAACACACAAGCACACACACACACACACACACACACACACACACACACACACACACACACACACACACACACACACACACACACAAGTACACAAACACAGTCAGCTTCTGGATTTGTTATTGCGCTCCTTTGACATGCAAGTTTCTGTGTGGGCATCGTGGCTCCGCCCACCTTGGCGGCAGCGAGGATCCACCTCTGGAGGAGGTCAGACGAGGGCGGAGTCTGATGGACAGGCAGAGACGAGCCATTGGTCAGGATGAAGGAGGAGGCGGACAGAGTGGGCGGAGCCAAAACACTGGCTGGATCAACAGAGCCCAAAATCAGCTGACCTTTTTTAGAGAAACTGAAGTCATGGCAGGCGTCAGGAGGAAAACTGCTCAACTGGAGGAGGAGGGAGAGGGGGGAGAGAGGTGAAGGAGTTTGTCAGATAGCAAGTGATACATATTTTGCTTAACAGGTTTTAAACTGGTTTCAAACCAGTTTTAAAACTGGTTTTGGTTTCAAACTGGTTTCAGGACTGTACTTCGTGTGCCGTTTAGCTGCTTCAGACTGTTTCTTTATGAAACCTTTGGTCCGTCAGAGAGTTCACAGACCATCTGAAATAAAAACCTCAGAGAAATGTCCCATCTGTGATCCCAGACAGTCCACATACTTTTGGAGCTTCAGGTTTTCCCTCCAAACAGCAACAGCTGATGAAGAGATGGAGGGACAGACGGAAAGGGGAGGCGCCCTTTTATGCAAGGACACAGTGGACAGAAAAAAAAAAAAGACATGGAGGAGAAAAAATGAAGCCGCCAGGCCGGGGGGCAGGGGGGTAAGTGTGTGTGTGTGTGTGTGGGGGGGGGGGGGGTGAGTGAGTGAGTGGGGAGGAGAGGAGAGGAGAGAAATCAATAGATTCCTGTGCAGCTCTCTGTGAACAGGTAATGTATTAATGACCTTTACACTCACATTGTGGAAACTTATCAGTCTGCGGCTTATTTAGGCCGAGCTGACGGAGCAGGATCCCGAGCCATTTCATCAATATGCCCCGACAAGGCCGTTACTCAAACCGAGACACCAGATATTAAAGCTTGATAGATCCGCAGAGCGCCGGGGGAGGAGGGGGCGGAAAATAAATAAAGAAAGAGTCCCGGCTTCATGCAGCCACCCGGCGACGCATTCATAGACTCGCTGTGACCTTCGCAGCACTTAGAATATGAAGCCGCCGTCCGTTATTGCCATTATCTTAATTTGGCTGCAGATTGTTTATTGTAAAGGCTCGACGTCAGGAGGAGCACCGGCTGAATACTGATGGAGCTGCAGAGGAGACCCCCCCTCCTCCTCCAGCCTCCACCCTCCTCCTCCTCCTTCAGCCCCCCACCCTCCTCCAGTCCCCCCATCCTGCAGAAGGAGGAGCCATTAGACGACATCATCCAACATGTAGTACCACTGAGGACCACTAGGGGCTGTCTGCATAGACTTCCATTGAAAAAGCATCCAGTTCTCTCCTGAAATAAGAAGTCAGTAAATGTTCTGGTCCTTCTGGAAATAATTCATCTTTCATTACATATTAGGACTCTAACAAAGTCTTTTATTCACTATAATATAGGTCAATAGGAAATATAAGAAACTGCTATTAATGATGACAACTTCAGTATGTTTGGGGGGCGGGGCTGGTTGACAGCCAATCAGCCAATCAGAGTGTCTGTGAAGCTCCAGACTTCAAAAATATTTCAGAGTGAATTTAAAACTTTTACAGAACCACAGGTTGTGTGACTCAGTGGTGCAGTGGTTAGCATTGTCACCTCCCAACAAAAAGGTTCCGGGTTCGAATCCGGTCCTGGGCCTTTCTGTGCGGAGTTTGCATGTTCTCCCTGTGCTTGCGTGGATTCTCTCCGGCTTCCTCCCAACATCCAAAAAAACATGGACCTCCCCAGCTCCTCCTGTCCACATGCCTAAGTGTCCTTGAGCAAGACACTGAACCCTAAGTTGCTCCCGATGGTGAACCATCGGTATGTTGTAAGTCGCTTTGGATAAAGGCGTCAGCTAAATGTAATGTAATGACTCACCTGGCTGCGCAGCTGCTTGATGGAGGTCTGTAGCGTCAGGATGTGGTTGAGCAGCGGGCTCTGCAGCGCCTCCCTCAGGTTGCCCAGGGTGTCGCTGTGCGTCCACTCCTCCCTCTGAACCAGCCGGGCCTGCAGCCGCTCCAGAGCTCCGAGCACCTGCTGACGCTCCGACACCGACACTGAGGACACGGACACACACAGGGAGAGTTTTACCTGCAGCCCGACTCATTCAACACCTCTCAGAGTCATCAGCATGTTTGTTGTCCCACATGAAAACTTTTTTTTAACAGAAAATTTTGCAGTTGGATGTTTGGAGTAAACTAGAAATTGTTCTAGTGTTTTTGTTTTTTAAACCTAAATTTATAAATTTCTATATTATCGTTATATTTATCTGTATTTATTTATAATTCAGTTTTAATTCAGTAACTGAATAATTAACATAAATTCAAATCATCTCCATAATATCTGCAAAATTCCTGCAATTTTTCCTTAAAAACTCCGGTGAAATTTCACCCTCCTCATAAAGTCACCTTTTAAAATAAAACTCTTTTTGAACTAAAATAAGTGTTCATTTCCAATCACTAGGCTCCGCCCCCTCTCCTCTCACCATCAAAACAAACTGCTGCTAGCCAACAGCAACAACAGGAAGTGATGGGGTTTGTGGGTAATGTAGTCTTCTGATGAATGAGGAACATGTTCAATGAGTTTTCTACAAACTTCCAGCTGGAAGAGACTGAACTTTGTTTTAGTGGTGAATGAATGAGATTTAAAAAGCATGCAAAGCTCTTATTTTGAAATCCGTGTTCTTAGTTTCTATATCCCAGTCTAAAGCTCTTATTTTGAAAGCAGATGTGTTCTTGGTTTCTATATTTCAGTCACAGACTGTCTGTTCTGGAAACATACGTCACTTTAGACTCTTTTTTTATCACCGAGCTCAAAACTGAAAGAAAAACTGATTATAAGTAGAATATTTCTTCAGGATTATTTTCACAGTCTCAACACAAAAATATCAAAACTCCACAAATTACATCCAAATTTTTAAGAAATGCAAACTTAAATATTTTTGATAAAATCAATAAAAAAAAACAATTAAAAAACAGTTTTTGGACCATAAACTTCCATTACAAGTGTTTAATCACACATTTATATGGATATGGGGATCTTTTTTATTCCTAATGTTGGTGTTGGACACAATAATCATCTGCTTTCAGCTCCTTAAATCTGCTCTTCATCTTTTTTTTGGTCTTTTTCTTCTATTGATCTCATGTTTCATCTTTTTACATCGTAACGCTCCTTTAATCCGACTGTTTTAATTCCACTTCACCTGCATCAGCTGACTGGTTTTCATTAGTTTAATTCTACCGGTCTGTTTATTCTGCTCACTTCCTGCAGGTCTGGTTGAGCACTTGAGTTTAGTTGTTTGACCAGTAGTTAATTATTAGCTGAGCGTTGCCCTGGGAGACAAACAGCTGGTTACATTTACCTGTCGGGAGGTTTTCAAACATGGTCGTCCTGCTCGCTGCTCTGGATCGACCTGAAGAGAAGAACACGTCGACGTGAGGTCCTCAAACACAACACGAATATAAAATAACAGTAAGGAGCAGTGGAACCTCCACCTGCTCACACCTCTTAGTCTCCGCCCACACCTCTTAGTCTCCGCCCACCTGTCCGTCACAGCACACAACACACTTTACTCTGAATTCATGGAGGGACATAAATCAAACACGCTGTGACATCATGAATCTTTGGATAAACTGATAAAAGTATTTTTATTTATCAGCTATTTAGTTTAACCGAAACCCTGATTTAAAATTAAGATTTTATTCAAATCATCCTGAATTTCATTAAAAAAATAAATAATAATAATTGGTTCACTTTTCTTTTCTGACAAATTGAAGATTAATACATGAACAAGAATGTCGTAAACACGAACAGATACCAAAAACACGAATTTTGAAAACAAAAAAATTTACAAAACCACAAAAACTTAAAATACAAACAAATACTGAAACCATTAAATTAGAAAACACGAATACTGATAACAGAAAAAGTACTAAAGCTCCAGGTCCAAGTATGTAGCCGAACCACACGATCACGCCTGACTTCACCGGATACCATGGCAACAAGTCTGCTCATCACCTTTGTTGATGCTGTTTAGTTGACCCGTGTTTAGTTGACCCGTGTTTAGTTGACCCGTGTCGACCCGTGTTTAGTTGACCCGTGTCGTGTTGACCCGTGTTTAGTTGACCCGTGTCGACCCGTGTCTAGTTGACCCGTGTCGCGTTGACCCGTGTTTAGTTGACCCGTGTCGACCCGTGTTTAGTTGACCCGTGTCGTGTTGACCCGTGTTTAGTTGACCCGTGTCGACCCGTGTCTAGTTGACCCGTGTCGCGTTGACCCGTGTTTAGTTGACCCGTGTCGACCCGTGTTTAGTTGACCCGTGTCGTGTCGACCTGTGTCTAGTTGACCCGTGTCGTGTTGACCCGTGTTTAGTTGACCCGTGTCGACCCGTGTCTAGTTGACCCGTGTCGCGTTGACCCGTGTTTAGTTGACCCGTGTCGACCCGTGTTTAGTTGACCCGTGTCGTGTCGACCCGTGTCTAGTCGACCCGTGTCGTGTCGACCTGTGTCTAGTTGACCCGTGTCGTGTTGACCCGTGTTTAGTTGACCCGTGTCGACCCGTGTCTAGTCGACCCGTGTTTAGTTGACCCGTGTCGACCCGCGTCGCGTCGACCCGTGTTGACTGATCTCTCCGGGCCACCGTACATGATTCCAATACAAACTTTTACTTCAACAAGTTTCATTACGGAGTAATAAGACATGAATCCTCTACTTTGACCTACTCGCGTGCACGCCGCTGGTTTCAGACACTTCCTTCTGGCCAGGTGAGACAGGTGAGCTGCTCTGCAGGTGTCTGGGGACCGAGGCACAGCCGAGCCGAGCCGACCCGAACCAGGCAGGACAGAGCGACTTTATGAGCAGGAAACAAACCAGCCGCAGCGCATTCCTACCAAACAACAACAGGAACGTGCACTCTGTGACTGCAGCTCACCTGTGCGCTCACCTGACGAACCAGGAAGTGAAACCAGGCTGCTCAGAGGGCGGGGCGAAGGGAAATAATAACTTTTATAAGTAAAAACTCCGCTAACCTGCGATTTGTCTTTGTTTTTATTAGACTGAGTTCAGAAGGAAATGTGACAAAGAGTTAAACTGAACCGTCCGCAGGTTCGAGTCCGGCAGGTGCATCAAACTTCTACACAGAAAAACACACTTTAACCGGCTGACACTCCCGAACACACACCTGGACGACCCCCCGGAGCGACTCCTCCGCGTGTCTCTCAGGTCACCTTCACCTGGACGACAGGAGAGGAGTTTTCCTCCGGCAGCTCCTCCACCCTCCACCCTCCACCTCCGCCCCGCTAACACGCCGCTAGCCGCCAGCAGGCTAACTCCGCGCGCCCGACAGCCACCGGGAAAAAACCGTCTGGATCCGTTTCACACCGAGAAACCGTCGGTGGACGTTACCGGGGCGAGTCCGCGCAAAAACCGAACCGTTAAAACAGTTTGAAAGTGGTTTCAAACTCACATGAACTGGATCCAGTTTGGCACAAGTGTCGCTTTAATGCTGCCTTCGCGGGCTGTCGGAAATTATAAGATTCAAATTGAGAGAGAGAACTTTTGCAGTTGCCCTGAACCATCTTTGTAACCGACAACCCGCTGGATGTTGGAAAATGTATTGTTATTATTCTTTGTAGAATTATTATCATTATTGGTTCATCGATGACCTCCTAATAATCACAGAAACAGTTCAGGTGTTAAAGTACACCCACAAGTAAACAGCAACAACAACAACAGGAAACAAAACAGAAATAAAAAACAGTTTTCACAACTTTGACAATTAAATAACTTCACCTCAACATCCACTCGCTCACTTTATGTTTCATATAAATATGTTTAATTTCTCCGTATCTTCCAATTTTTTTTAATAAATAAAATAGTTTGTATATATTTGTATATAATATATATAGATATATACTGTACTGTATATACTGTATATACGGTGCGTTTTATATTTTATATTTTTTACTGCTATTTTACTGCTATTTTATTATTCTATTATTATCTTATTGCTTCCTGTATGCTGCTGTAGCGAAAAAAATGTCCCCTCGGGGATTAATAAAGTAACTACCTAACCTAACCTAACCTAACCTAACCTAACCTAACCTAACCTAACCTACCTACCTAACCTAACCTAACTAACCTACCTAACTAACCTAACCTACCTAACCTAACCTAACCTACCTAACCTAACCTACCTAACCTAACTAACCTAACCTAACCTACCTAACCTAACCTACCTAACCTAACCTACCTAACCTAACTAACCTAACCTAACCTAACCTACCTAACTAACCTAACCTACCTAATCTAACCTAACTAACCTAACCTAACTAACCTAACCTAACCTACCTAACCTAACCTAACTAACCTAACCTAACCTAACCTACCTAACCTACCTAACCTAATAGACTTCATGTACTTATTGCTGTGTTCATATTTGCCAATAAACGATTCATCAGTCTTTGCTGAATAATATTCATTGTCTTTATTTATTGGATTTGCCCATTATTGACATGTATCGCTCATATTTGACACTAATATGAAAAATAAACCATTAAAACAAATCTACCAACACAGACGTGATAAAAACTATTTGATAAAAGTGTACCTCTGACTTCCCACCGCTCCCGAGCGTCCCTGAAGGCGTCCCGCTGTCACGTGAGCAGTCAGTCATGGCGGTTTGTTTACGCTGCGGGATGTGGAGCCTCTTGTTCTGCTGCGTTTCGTCCCATCTGAAGGCGGTTCTGGCGGAAGACTCGGAAATCTGCGAGAACCTGAGACTCGGACAATATCCTTCAAACCGGAGTTCATTCACGGAACTCTGTTTTACCGGCTGTAACGGGACCGGAGGGGGTGGGGGGCTAACCTTAGCTTAGCTTAGCGTCAGACCGATGTCAGTGAAACGTTAATTTTAAGGTTTTATTATTATTGAACTGCAGGATGAATAACTCAGCTTCTGAATTATGAAACCTTTAATCTGTGTGTGAAACTATTAAAGTTACATGTCCGGGCTGCGACGTCACAAGTTTCTGATTTAAAATAGATTCTTTTTAGTTTTTCATTAACGTGATTTTTCTGGTGTTGAATTCCCTGAATTAGAAATAGAGACCAAAAAAAGTCAAACACTGAATAAAATAATCCGATTTTTGATCACTCAGAATGAGTAATAGCTTCTTTTTTTTTTAAATCATTAGACCACAACTATTTTTTTTAAAGATTCTGATAAAACGCAGTGAAATGTCCCTTTATTATATCTTCACAGACACAAACAGGTTTTATAAATCATGAACTGTGATTTAAAGAATCTTTAATAAGTAATAATCCAATCTGCATGTTACTTCCTTATAAATCACACAGTGAGGACGTTTTTAATGTTTCTGATATGATACAAACTATTTTTCTGATGTTCCTAAATTAACGTGATCAAATGTCATAAAAAACTACAACTAATAATTACTTTAATTTTCATGAATAAAAACATGAAATCCAGGAAACAGTTTTCATTCCAAATTATTTGGTTATTAAAATAATCACCTGTTAAGTTTTTCCTGTCAATCAGCTCATAAATAGACGATTTTAAATACAAATTAATAAGAAGTGTATTTGTTTGTCAATCTTTAAAAATCACAACATGACCCCTTTCACAATAAAACAAATTAGGGAGTAAAAATGACAACTTTCAAAATAATATTCAGTTAAAAAGAGAAGAACCATCTTGAGCCTCTTCTCTGATTGGCTGCTGACGCCAGGGCAGATGTTGGTTCCAGACTGACGTTGAATCCTTCACTCTGCTCACGTATCTGTGCAAAGACCCGAAGATAGACGAGGCCACTCAGGAGCCCGAGAACTGCCGGGACACGACGGCCTGGGGTGAGTCCGCCCGCCACCAGAACCGCCCGCCCAGCGGAGCCCCGGAAACACCGCACAGGTGTTTCACTCCGGAAGCAACCGAGCGACATGCAGATGTTGGGGAATAAAATCTTCAACATGCCGAGTGTTCCTGAGCCCAGGCAGTGATTTCCAAACTCTGTAAAAGGTCAACAGAGACCCTTGAAATGTTCAGAAAGTCTGAAGCATGAAGCGATGAGCCGGGCGAGGTGTTCTGATGACATCATGTTTCAAGAGGGGCGGAGCTTCACTGTCCAAGACCGAAGAAGAAGACACGTCAGGTCAGGAGACACCAGCTGGGTTTTCAGAGTCAGATTGTCGACACCGAGTTCTACTGGAACCTTCTGAGGGGAACACTCACTGGACCACCTGAACTGTGTCGCCATGGCAACAGGGTTCTCCAACACGACAACAAGAGTTTGTTCCCCGAGCGACGAGGCTGAAAACCAACACTGGATGTCTGTGATCTGCAGGCGGCGCTGCTTTAAAACCAGTCAGGTGAAATCACTGCATGGGCTCAGGAACAGTCGGCTGATGTTTCTCTGCTCCAGTTTCAGGTTTCCGTAGTAACGTCATTAATGTTTACGATGTTGATCAATAACTCTGAATATGTCCTGATGAAGGTTGTCGATCCTTTAAACAACGAAAAGACGTTTAGAAACACAGAGAAGCAGGAAGTGTGACCAGTTTCTGTGTGTGTGTGTGTGTGTGTGTGTGTGTGTGTGTGTGTGTGTGTGTGTGTGTGTGTGCGCGTGCGTGCGTGCGTGCGTGCGTGTGTGTGTGCGTGCATGCAGTGGAGTGCCTCCCAGCTCCGAACATCAGCTGTCGACTCTCCAACGGGACGGAGATCAAGTTCAACGGGGAGGAGGTGGGCTTCAACAAAACCATCCCGTGCAGGAACGTGTGAGTGCTCTCACACACACACACACACACACACACACACACACACACACACACACACACACACACACACACACACACACACACACACACACACACACACACACACACACACACACACACACACACACACACACACACACACACACACACACACACACACACACACACACACACACACACACACACACACACACACACACACACACACACACACACACACACACACACACACACACACACACACACACACACACACACACACACACACACACACACACACACACACACACACACACACACACACACACACACACACACACACACACACACACACACACACACACACACACACACACACACACACACACACACACACACACACACACACACACACACACACACACACACACACACACACACACACACACACACACACACACACACACACACACACACACACACACACACACACACACACACACACACACACACACACACACACACACACACACACACACACACACACACACACACACACACACACACACACACACACACACACACACACACACACACACACACACACACACACACACACACACACACACACACACACACACACACACACACACACACACACACACACACACACACACACACACACACACACACACACACACACACACACACACACACACACACACACACACACACACACACACACACACACACACACACACACACACACACACACACACACACACACACACACACACACACACACACACACACACACACACACACACACACACACACACACACACACACACACACACACACACACACACACACACACACACACACACACACACACACACACACACACACACACACACACACACACACACACACACACACACACACACACACACACACACACACACACACACACACACACACACACACACACACACACACACACACACACACACACACACACACACACACACACACACACACACACACACACACACACACACACACACACACACACACACACACACACACACACACACACACACACACACACACAC
>NW_027210891.1:0-25000 GCF_029030835.1 Brachyistius frenatus
TTTTATATCCAGTCTGTAATTTATATCCAGTCTGTGGTTTTATATCCAGTCTGTGGTAGTTTTATATCCAGTCTGTAGTTTTATGTCCAGTATGTGGTTTTATATCCAGTCTGTAGTTTAATATCCAGTCTGTAGTTTTATATCCAGTCTGTAGTTTAATATCCAGTCTGTAGTTTTATATCCAGTCTGTAGTTTATATCCAGTGGATGTGTGGGTCACACATCCACAGAGTGAATGTAGGTATTGTAACAGCAGTTAATGATTTAGATCCACAGCACCTTTCCACCAAGTTTCATAAAAATCAGGCCTGTAGTTTGTTCATATTCCTGATGAAGTAGCAAAGCAACAAACTAAGAGCACAACCTCCTTAGTTGGAAAAAAAATGAATTAAATGATACTCAATCAGAATAACAACAACAGGGTGTAATGTCCTCTCCCTCACAGGTGCAGTGAAGTAACTAGAGGCTCAGTGAATGCAGCCTGAACACACCCAGGGAGGGGAGGCCTCGTGGGGGGAGGGGGGTGACATCAGCTTGAGGGATCCCAGAGTGTGTGGGGCCCTCACAGCTAGGAACAGAGGGCCACTTGTTATGTGGTGTGACTCTCCTGTCAAACTGAATAATAACAGTGTTTAGCAGAGATCCAGTTCTGGTAGAAACCGTGTGTTCCCTCTCAGACATGCGCAGTGGACACACAGCGCCACTTTCTCAATCAAGAACCATTTCATCTGATATAAAGTGATGCAAGAGGACGTTATCATCAGTGTTCATTTCATCCGAAGTCAAACTGAGTCCGTTTGACGGGTCAGACTGAGACCTGCGCAGTAAGAGGCCGGATCAACTCTGTCATGTTCAGTTAGTGTCGGAGTCTGAAGTTAAACTTCCTCCACTGTTAGGTTCAGGTTAAATATCGTGTGTATGGCTGATAATCGGCTGCAGAACTGTGTTTTATATGTTAACTGTCTTCTAGAAGTTATTAAGTTCCCCCTCCTCCCCCCAGCAGCCAACATTCCTCCGTGGCGCCCTGATCCAGAGCCTCTTACCCAGACATCTTCACGAGCTGCTGCGGCTGCTGGCTCTGCTCCTGCCGGACGACCTGCTGGCTGAACTGCGGGGCTGAAGCCGCCTGGTTCCCCATCCGGCGGGTCCGGACCGGGCCGCCGAAGTTGGCGGTGAGCTCCACGTTGTAGGAGTGCGGCTGTCCCGCGGGGCCGTGACGCGTCGAGATGGAGCTGACTCGCATCCCGCCGTCCGCTCCGGCTGACCCCGGCCCCGGCACCAGGCCCGGCCCCGACCCCGGCACCGGCACCGGCCCCGGGCCCGACTGCAGCACGTACAGCCTCCTGAAGCCGCTCCGGCTCTGCTGCCCCTCCGCTGACACACAAACCGGGGAGAGGAACAAACCGAAGGAGAACAAGAGGCCCCATCTGATCCAAGACACATCCATACCGAGCACGGAGGGAAGGGAAAAAGTTTGCTGGGAAAGAAAAGAGGTCCCGGTTCTGTGAAAACTCCGTTCAGTTGTTCCGACTGTGAAAAAGTTGAGTATTCCTGAACATAGTCCTGCAGGCAGCGACTCTCAGCCCGGTGTGGCAGCGCACAGGAACGGCCAACTTTCCTCCGGAGAAACGTCTCCAATAAAAGGTGGAAGTGTTCCCGGGGTGGAGGTGTCTGTGGCCCCGCGGTCCGCTCTTCCTCTCCGGGCTGCGCTGGTTTCTCGGAGCCTGACGAGTGAGAAGTCCAGGAAAGTTTCTCCGTTGGAGGTGAACGGTGTCAGCAGCGCGAGCAGCCAGCCTCCAGACATGACGTCAGGAGGGGGAGCCACTCACCGGCCCGGGGGCCCGCAGGGTGTCCGCGGACCCGAACCGAACCACACACACTGTAAAATGGGTTTCTATGAGCCAGTATGGGCACTGATGGAGGCCACAGCTGTCCATATTTCTATTTGTTGTGTCTGAGGTTCATCTTCTCCATATTTCCACATATTCTGCTTTTATCTCACTCACAGCTTCTTGATCTCAACATGATTAAAAGTGTTTGTGTTCAGTTTCACTTCCAGATCATTTCATTTAACCTCCTGTTTTTAGTTGATATGTCAGCAGGAGAAAATCTGGAATGAAACCATCTTTAAATCAAAGGTGTAAACCATCGCTCAACATGTCTAAGTTCAATCAGGAAGACCATCTTTATTTCTCCTTCTTCCTCATTCACTCCCAAATCTCTGATCACAGACCAGGTCGACCAATCAAGCTATCTCAATCACCCGATTGGTCCCTTGCTGTCAAACTTCAAATCTGTTCGCTTCTCTTCCACATCAGCTGTCAGATCCAGGAGACCCGCTGCGATCCTCCTCCACCCCTTCCTCCTCCAGTCTTCTTCCTCCACCCCTTTCTCCTCTAGTCTTCCTCCTCCACCCCTTCCTCCTCCAGTCTTCCTCCTCCAGTCTTCTTCCTCCACCCCTTTCTCCTCTAGTCTTCCTCCTCCAGTATTCTTCCTCCACCCCTTTCTCCTCTAGTCTTCCTCCTCCACCCCTTCCTCCTCCACCCCTTCCTCCTCCACCCCTTTCTCCTCTAGTCTTCCTCCTCCAGTCTTCCTCCTCCACCCCTTTCTCCTCTAGTCTTCCTCCTCCACCCCTTCCTCCTCCAGTCTTCTTCCTCCACCCCTTTCTCCTCTAGTCTTCCTCCTCCACCCCTTCCTCCTCTAGTCTTCCTCCTCCAGCCCTTCCTCCTCTAGTCTTCCTCCTCCAGTCTTCTTCCTCCACCCCTTCCTCCTCTAGTCTTCCTCCTCCACCCCTTCCTCCTCTAGTCTTCCTCCTCCAGCCATTTCTCCTCTAGTCTTCCTCCTCCACCCCTTCCACCTCCACTCCCATGGTGCTTTACTCCACCCTCCCTCACTCCCTTTAATGACATCACAACGGGCCGGTATGGCTTCCCATCATTCTTGAAGGCGTGTTGTATGTGCTACTAGCAGCAGGCTGCAGGTCTTCGAGAACCATTACAACTACGTCAAGTCCACATCTGTTCCGGTTTCACTCACACATTCATTCTAAAACAAAAAGAGTCCGTTGTTATGGTGGTGCAGTGGTTCTGTTCAAGTGCAGGCTGGTTCTGAAGGTGGTGTCCAGGTTCTGGAACAGAAACCAGAGTTTAACAGAGATAAATAATTGTTTAAAGACAAATAAAAACAATTCTTTATATTTCATCTTTCATACAAGAAATGCAGCTCAAAGTGTTTTACAGCAAGAAAACGACACGCAGTGTTTCACATAAAAACTGAAGGAACATTTAAAAATATAGAAAAATGAGACGCATCAAATTAAACAGAGTTAAGATATAAAATACAGCAAAATGCATTTTAAAGGCGCAGTAGTTGAAGAGCAGCGAGTTAGAGGCTGAAGAAGAGATGTGTTGATCTGGAAGTGATTATCTGAGCTCCTCTGATATCTGCAGCTACTTTGTTCCACAGAACAGCTGTTGCAGGATGGGAACCTCCAATAAAGCAGCAGCAGATGATCTCAGTGTTCTTGAAGGCTCATAAATTACCAGAGAGTTAGAGATGGAACTCGGTCTGAGCCCGTTAACAGTTTTGTACGTGAGGAAGCCCGGCGCTTGTATCATGACTTAACAATGAATTGATTCCACACAAGTCTCACTTCAGTAGCTGCCGGCGTCATCCATGATGTGATCCACAAAACACGTTTCACACATTAAGCCAGAAGACTTCACCACACAGGAAATCTTTGTTTTTATGATGGAGACATACATGAGACAGATCTGGGTGTCGGACCCTGCTTCAGAACTTGGACCCATAAAGGCTGATCGTAAGCAGAACCCTGTGCAGCGCTGTGAGCTGGGACTCAGGAAGGTGGGCGGAGGCTGCAGGAGCCCAGAGCCAGACTTGTGGGGAAAGACATGGCCGCTCTGAGGAGGGCGGCAGCCATGATGTGTAATCTCAGATGATGCAACGTTTAAAAATATGTGCAGGAAGTTCCTTTATTCAGCATGTCTGGTTCTGGAAGGTCCGCACAGAGAGCGCTTTCATCAGGGACACACATGTTGGAGGAGGATGCAGGAAGAGGAGGAAACAGTTCACTGTGATGTCATCAAATGTGTCAGCCAGTCTGCAACCGGACCTGCGCTGTCTAAAACACAGCATATCTGGCCTAATTAGAAAACCGTCCATGTTTAAAGTATACATATAGACAGAGGCTTAAAAAACTGTACCTAAACATAATTACATTTATAAACTTATACATGCACATCTGCAAGCAATGTTCCTTTATAAATCCAAATCCACAAGGAAATGTGCGCATGCTGATCAGGCTCATGTCCCGCCTACATTCAACTCTAGTGGTCAAGTGCAGTCAGGTTCCAGCTATCGGTGGGCGGGACGTAGTATCTTCAGGTTTCCGATCAGATAGGTCAGATCCACTGCTGGCTCCTCCCCCAGCTCGTCCAAATATGGTCAAGCCTCAGAGTGATGTCATGGGAGTTTTGTGGGTGGTGACATCAGCTTGAGCCCCCACTCAGAAATACCGGGAATTGTGGGAGAGTGAGTCTGAGGAAGTGTTTTCTTCTCTCCAAGCTGTCCTCTGGGTTTGTTAGGTTTGTCTGAATAGCAGGAGGGAGATTCATGGTGGGATCAGGGAGATCAGTCAGCGCTACTGACCTGTGTTTGACTGGGTAGAATGTGGTAATGAATGGAGGATCTGGAACTGGAAGGCATCATCATTTCTGGAAATTTGTATTCCAAGACGGGTGAGTGAGGCTGCAAATGTGGACTTAAAGCCCCCTAACCTGAGAGTTAGCTCATCCTATGCAGAGAGGAGAGTAACACCACTAAACTACAGACTGGATATAAAACTACAGACTGGACATAAAACTACAGACTGGACATAAAACTACAGACTGGATATAAAACCACAGACTGGATATAAAACCACAGACTTGATATAAAACTACAGACTTGATATAAACTACAGACTGGATATAAAACTACAGACTGGATATAAACTACAGACTGGATATAAAACCACAGACTGGATATAAAACCGCAGACTTGATGTAAAACTACAGACTAGATATAAAACTACAGACTGGATATAAAACCACAGACTGGATATAAAAGTGTTTGTAGCTTCAGGTCTGTAAAATGGTTCCGATCCAGAAGTGTCTTCAGCTGCAATACCAGCGAGTGCCACTAGAGGTCGGCTCCAAAAAGCCTCCGGCTCCATAGACTCCCATTCAACTTCTCTCATCAAATCCAAAGTGAATAAAATGTGTCCATCAGTTATCTCGGTGTTGTTAGCTAAAGTCACTCCTTCTTATTAGTTTTCTGGAGGTCCATCTGAAAATAATCCCTCATTCATTAGAAAAGAAGATTCAAGAAGACCTTGTGGTGGTGGAGTGTGGTTAGCTCAGCTGCAGGGGGGGTGGAGAGTGGGAGGAGTGGTTCAGGGAACGGTGCCGGGAAGGTGTAATGAGCACAGCTGAGCCAAATATGAGCTGATGAGCTCTCCCCTATAAAGGGAGCAGGGAGAAGGAGGCTGGAGGGGAGCGTTGGCACAGAGACTTTGGTGTATGGACAGGGTGTATGGATAGGGCAAATAAAAGCATTGATACCCGAACGTGTGACTGAGTGAGTCATCTGTGTCCAGGAGAGACCCCGGTAGCACAAACATTGCTACAGACCTGATTTTGGGGGTGTGTCTATTTGATTGACAGGCCTGTGGTGCAGTCAGGTTACAGCTATCGGTGGACGGGATGTAGTATCGTCAGGTTTCTGATCAGATCGGTCAGATCCACCGCTTTCAAATTTGCAGCTCCCCCAGGGGCAGAAAATTCTGAGACTGCTCAGTGAAACTTGGACATAGCACGTGCACATGAGCACCAAACTTGGTTCCAATTGGTTTAGGCAATTTAAATTTATAAGCAATTATGTACAATTTAATTTAAAGACAAAATTTAAACATTCATAATTAATCAACAGATTGACATGAAAAGATTAGCAAGGTCCAAAGATTATTCTGCCAAAGTTTCTGCACAGTTGGCACAAAGGTCTCAAGAGTTTGCAAAAGATGGTTTTGGAGTACATTTTTAAAAAGTCACAAAAGGTCAATTTTTTTTTAAAGCAGAACAGAAGCAAAAAGTCAGAAACACTGAGATTAGAAAAGTTAAAGAATTTTCTTATGCAACAAAAAGACAACGCAGCAAATGTTTTCAATATTTTACTGCTTCATGCCTTTCAGTCATTGTTTACATTCCACTGTTGGCATTAAGGTATAAAATTATCCTGATTACAAAGAGTCCTGTTTCGGGTGTTGCTCTTAATGACGTTCTTCAGTAACACGCTGCAGTGAGGATGGACGTGGAGATCAGTCGTTCCTCAGCTTCCCACTCAGCTCCTGTAGCTCTGCGATGAGCTCCTCCAGAGCAGCGACGCCATCCTGCAGCTCGTCGTGGATCCGACCTGTGGCCACCTCGCTGTGCATTTGCTGGAGGACAATAACATGATTAATAAAGGATATCGTTAACATCATTATGATCTCATTAGTGGGGCTGACAACATCATGTTGGCTGACGATCATCATTTAAATAAAGATTAACAATTAACTTACCTTTTAATGTTCATGTTACGACATCGTTATAGTATAAACACAATTAAGCAATATTACACTCAAGGGTGTGTTTAAACGTTATTATTGACACAGCAGTGATGCGCACACCCTCCATAATACTGAGATCATACAACCAGGTTCCATCTAAATAAAACATGTAATCTACATGTGTTCATATTGTGGAGCAATTCACTCTTAAAATATAAAACTTTTTGTTCGTTTGATCTCCATTTCCATGGCAACACAGGGTAACACTAACAACTGGGAAACATCCAGTGGCATCAGTACTCTTATGTAACGTACGTAATGTTTCCTACTCCAGGAAGTAGTCGGACCCCTAGCAACCACCCAGCAACCACCTAGCAACAGAGAGGATTTCTAGTCTCCAACTGAATAAATACAGAACATAGAAACACTAAACTGATCAGCTAGCTTAGTCTGGTTGGAACAAAGATATCTGATGAACAAAGATATCTGATGAACAAAGATATCCGAGGAACAAAGATATCCGATGAACAAAGATATCAGATGAACAAAGACATCTGATGAACAAAGATATCTGGTGAACAAAGATATCTGATGAACAAAGATATCTGAGGAACAAAGATATCTGATGAACAAAGATATCTGATGAACAAAGATATCTGATGAACAAATATATCTGGTGAACAAAGATATCTGAGGAACAAAGATATCTGATGAACAAAGATATCTGGTGAACAAAGATATCTGATGAACAAAGATATCTGAGGAACAAAGATATCTGACAAAAAAAGATATCTGACGAAAAAAGATATCTGACGAACAAAGATATCTGACGAACAAAGATATCTGACGAACAAAGATATCTGGCGAACAAAGATATCTGGCGAACTAAGATATCTGAGGAACAAAGATATCTGGTGAACAAAGATATCTGATGAACAAATATATCTGGTGAACAAAGATATCTGAGGAACAAAGATATCTGAAGAACAAATATATCTGGTGAACAAAGATATCTGATGAACAAAGATATCTGAGGAACAAAGATATCTGATGAACAAAGATATCTGATGAACAAAGATATCTGAGGAACAAAGATATCTGATGAACAAAGATATCTGAGGAACAAAGATATCTGAGGAACAAAGTTATCCGATGAACAAAGATATCCGATGAACAAAGATATCCGACGAACTAAGATATCTGACGAACAAAGATATCTGAGGAACAAAGATATCTGATGAACAAAGATATCTGACGAAAAAAGATATCTGACGAACAAAGATATCTGACGAACAAAGATATCTGAGGAACAAAGATATCTGGTGAACAAAGATATCTGAAGAACTAAGATATCTGCTGAACAAAGATATCTGATGAACAAAGATATCTGGTGAACAAAGATATCTGATGAACTAAGATATCTGATGAACAAAGATATCTGGTGAACAAAGATATCTGAGGAACAAAGATATCTGGTGAACAAAGATATCTGATGAACTAAGATATCTGATGAACAAAGATATCTGATGAACAAAGATATCTGGTGAACAAAGATATCTGATGAACTAAGATATCTGATGATCAAAGATATCTGATGAACAAAGATATCTGGTGAACAAAGATATCTGGTGAACAAAGATATCTGATGAACTAAGATATCTGATGAACAAAGATATCTGATGAACAAAGATATCTGGTGAACAAAGATATCTAATGAACTAAGATATCTGATGAACAAAGATATCTGATGAACTAAGATATCTGATGAACAAAGATATCTGATGAACAAAGATATCTGGTGAACAAAGATATCTGATGAACAAAGATATCTGATGAACAAAGATATCTGAGGAACAAAGATATGTGACGAACAAAGATATCTGAGGAACAAAGATATCTGATGAACAAAGATTTCTGATGAACAAAGATATCTGGTGAACAAAGATATCTGATGAACTAAGATATCTGACGAACAAAGATATCTGAGGAACAAAGATATCTGATGAACTAAGATATCTGACGAACAAAGATATCTGAGGAACAAAGATATCTGATGAACTAAGATATCTGATGAACAAAGACATCTGATGAACTAAGATATCTGATGAACAAAGATATCTGGTGAACAAAGATATCTGATGAAGTAAGATATCTGATGAACAAAGATATCTGGTGAACAAAGATATCTGATGAACAAAGATATCTGATGAACAAAGATATCTGAGGAACAAAGATATCTGAGGAACAAAGATATCTGATGAACAAAGATATCTGGTGAACAAAGATATCTGATGAACTAAGATATCTAACGAACAAAGATATCTGATGAACAAAGATATCTGATGAACAAAGATATCTGGTGAACAAAGATATCTGATGAACTAAGATATCTAACAAACAAAGATATCTGATGAACAAAGATCTCTGATGAACAAAGATATCTGAGGAACAAAGATATCTGACGAACAAAGATATCTGATGAACAAAGATATCTGATGAACAAAGATATCTGAGGAACAAAGATATCTGATGAACAAAGATATCTGATGAACAAAGATATCTGACGAACAAAGATATCTGATGAACAAAGATATCTGATGAACAAAGATATCCATGTTCTCATGTGTTTTTAACATTTTAGCTCCGTGTCATGTGTTCAAACCAAACCGGTCCAGTTAGCCTCCGCTAGGACTGTAAGTGCGTGACTATCCGTGGTGTTACGGTACGGGTGCTCGGAGAGACCAAAAAGGACCAAAAGAGACCCGACTTCACCAAATGGGTCATTTAATAGACCTATAACAAGTAGAAACTACATTATATTACATATTATATAGCATTATATTCTAATTCTATTTTCCCATTGAGGAGGTGGAGTGATATTTCTAGTGATGAGCAGGGTGTGATGTCATCATGATTTGTTCCAAATGTTCAGTTGACCAATCAGATCTCTGGGGCGGAGCTACTGGTTGTATAATCATAGCTTCAAAGTTCACCTTGTGACAAAGAGCCACTCATTGACATCACACAAAATAGACATGAAAATTTCTGCACAGGGCAAATATGATATAAATAAAATATATAAAGCCTATCATTAAAAAGATGCTCATCACTGACGATGACAGGAAACAATAATCAAAATAATCAATGTACGGTCGGTGCTTCTCCTCAATGTTCCTTTAAACTACAGCAGAATAAAAGTGGAGAAATATAACTCCAATAAAAGTGGAGAAACTTCTGTTTGATATGCTTGATCCAGCTGATGCAGAATCATTATATCAGGTACATCTAGTTACAGGTGGAGAGTCTGTGGTCAGTGGTTACACATCCCTGTTCTGACAGGTGCTAGAAAACACCATGATCGAAGGCGTGTTGTCATGGAGACGGGGCGGTCAAGGACCTGCTGGGACTGTAGACCGGTACCTTGGCTCTGGTGGCCAGACTCCTGAGGCTGAGGCGGGTGGAGGAGAGCAGCTGGAGAGCTTCTGCTGGATGAGTCTTCTTCTGGCTGCAGCTGAGCGTGACTGAGAGGCAGAAACACAGGAAACAGGAATATAACTTAGAGAACAGATGGAGAAACACAGGAAACAGGTAAACAGGTTAGGTTAAGGTTGGGTTGGATTATGTTAGTTTAGTTTAGTTTAGATTAGATTAGGTTATGTTAAATTTAGATTAGATAAAAATTAAAGTCCAGAAGATCACATAGAAATCTGGATCAGATGTCAGAAAAATAAGATAAACAACCAATAAAAAAAAGTCAATTGTGGGTCAAACAAACAAAAAGGGTTACCAAAGAAAAATCAACCAATTAATAAATAAATAGATGCATAAAATAAAAAGAGCACAAAGTAGAGACACAGTCTATACAGGTAATGCAGTTCAATAGATTATTAATAATTATTATAATTATTCATATTATGGAAAATCGATAGCAGTGAGTTAGCATTAGAATGTTTCTACAGTTGGGCCCGGTTCTGGTGTAAACAGCTGGGTTATGTTCTCACCTTGTCCCAGATGGATGGCTCTTTGGATCACCTCCTTGAAGAGATCGGGCTCCTTGTCCCACCCTCCGGTCTGAACCTCGCAGCGATGAGCCTTGGACAGGAACTGCAGCGCCTGAAGACCGAAGACAGGAGCAGCGTCTTTAAAGGGACGTACAGCCCGGATGAATCTGTTGGTGTCTTAGCAGCTCATCCAACTGATGCATTACTCCGGAAAAGGGATGATATTAAAATAAATGTTTGTCACAGAATGAAACAATGAAAGTGTGAAAAAAAGATGATTTATTGTTCTTCTCCAAAGATTATTCTGAAATGGCCTCAACACATTTGTTAGTACTCCCAAAGACAAAAAGGTTCTAGTAATATTTCAAACTGTTTTCTAGAATTATTCTCAGGTGTTCAGTGTTGAAATCAGTGATTGAGCCTGTTCAAATGGAGAAAAGTGGTCAGTCAAATGTTTGGTATCATTGTGGTCACCACCGGAACAGCAGAGAGGAAGTGACAGAGCAGCATGAGGATGCTTGGAAGAGACTCTCCATGACTACAGCTGCAGATATTAGGAACCAGTTTAAGGTCAGTCTGCAGTAGGAACATGGTGTTAGGATTCCTGTCTGATCCTGGTGTGTTTCCCTCTATTTTGTCCCCGATCACCTCTCTTCATGTGTGCTGTCATTTCCCCGTCTGTCTGTGATTGTTTGCTACGTGCTTGTGTTTTGTTTTGTGTTCCTCCACAGTATCCTCCTCTAAGCTCCGCCCTCTGACGCGCCTCTCCCCGTCAGCACAGCTGTGCCTCATCTCCATTGATCACCTCCAGCTGGATTAAATACCCCGATCTTCAGTCAACTCGCCGTCAGTCCGTCCGTTTACCTACCTGACATCACGACCCGTAAGTCTGTCCGTCTCCTTGTCTGAGATTCCGGTTCTGACTCCGTTTGTTTCCTGTTTCCTGCCGCCCAGTGTCGAGCCACGAGCATTCACCTGAACGAAGAAGATTCCAATTCGTTCCTCGGAGATCATCTGTTGAAAGTTTGGCCATCCTGTGGAGAGTCGCGGACGTCACACAGTCGATCCGGCCAATCAGCTGCGCTGGTGGAGAACCGCGGGATTCCCACCAAGCCACATCAGCCTGCCACTTGCTGTGGAGAAGCCTCGGGATTCCCCAGCGAAGCTCCGCCCACCCGGCTATGTCAGCCTGTCCCTCGCTGAGGAGGACCTCGGGATTCCCCCAGCGATGCCACGCCCCGCTGCGTTCGGCGAGAAGCCAACTTCCAGCTCGGATCGGAGTAGCGCATACACACACACATTTGGAATTCAGAGACTGGTTCGTGTTGGCAACCACAGCTGTCCACGCTGTGGACAGAGTTTCTCCTCTGTGCTAGAGAGATCAGAGGAAGAGGAGTTTTCTTCCTCTCTGTTGGACTCAGACTTTTGGTGTATTTCCTGTTTGCTATCTCTGCCTGGGAGAAATAAATACCTGGTTCCAAAGAGACTTTGCTGTGTGTCTGCATTTGGGTCTGTTTATAAACACACCACGTAACACATGGAGCCCAGATTGAACAGAAGGATGGTGCTGATGGTCCACAAAGAACCAAGGAGAACCTCAGAGGAGATACCAGCTGAACTCAGAGGTCTCAGTACATCAGAGTCTGACTGCAGCATGTGTGGGCTCCATGAAGACGACCAGGAGGACTCCTTGTAAGTCCCATCATCTGGAGGAGGTTCGGTTCTGTGGAACATGGAGGAGGTTCGGTTCTGGTTCAGGCTGCTCTGCTGTGTCTGACACACGGAGCCTTGAATCTGATTATCAAGGGAATCTGCAGCCAAACGTGCTGCCCAGTGTTATGAAGATCCGTCTAGGGGTGTGGCATTATCAAGTTTTCTGCCCTGGTGATGTAATGACATCACACCGGGGGGGGGGGGGGGGGGGGGGGGGGGGGGGGGGGGGGGGGGGGGGGGGGGGGGGGGGGGGGGGGGGGGGGGGGGGGGGGGGGGGGGGGGGGGGGGGGTTACCCAGCAGAACTGTGTCATACGTTTGCAGATTATTGAGCAACACGCGTGACTGAGCTGCTGTATTCTTCAGGTTTTCAGCTGAGTGTGGGTTTAACTGACGGTCGCACTATTTCTCCTCCGTTCCTGCTCTGTCCTCTCTGTTTCACACCGGGAAGCTCCGCCCCCTTCACACAGAGCGCAGCAGACGCTCAGGTGAATGACTCGACTCCAACAATGTTATTAATGGGTTGACGTCGCCCTAAACTAAAGAAAATCCGTCCTAAAGGTCGCTGAATCACCAATAGTTCTAAAGACCAACAGTTCTCATCACCAACACTTTTGAGGACCAACAGTTCTCATCACCAACAGTTCTGAGGAACAACAGTTCTCATCACCAACAGTTCTCAGCACCAACAGTTCTTAGCACCAAATTCTCAGCATCAACAGTTCTAAACAACAGTTCTAATCACCGACAGTTCTCATCATCAACAGTTCTCAGCACCAACAGTTCTGAGGACCAACAGTTCTTAGCACTAACAGTTCTCGTCACCAACAGTTCTCATCACCAACAGTGTTCATCACCAACAGTTCTCATCACCAACACTTTTGAGGACCAACAGTTCTCATCACCAACAGTTCTGAGGACCAACAGTTCTAATCACCAACAGTTCTTAGCACCAACAGTTCTCATCACCAACAGTTCTTAGCACCAAATTCTCAGCATCAACAGTTCTAAACAACAGTTCTAATCACCAACAGTTCTAATAACCGACAGTTCTCATCACCAACAGTTCTCAGCACCAACAGTTCTAATCACCAACAGTTCTTAGCACTAACAGTTCTCGTCACCAACAGTTCTGAGGACCAACAGTTCTCATCACCAACAGTGTTCATCACCAACAGTTCTAATCACCAACAGTTCTCATCAACAACAGTTCTGAGGATCAACAGTTCTAATCACCAACAGTTCTTAGCACCACCAAATTCTCAGCACCAACAGTTCTCATCACCAACAGTTCTCATCACCAACAGTTCATCACCAACAGTTCTCATCACTAACAGTTGTCATCACTAACAGTTCATCACCAACAGTTCTCATCACCAACAGTTCTTAGCACCACCAAGTTCTCATCACCAACAGTTCTTACCTCCAAATTCTCAGCACCAACAGTTCTCATCACCAACAGTTCTCATCACCAACAGTTCATCACCAACAGTTCTCATCACTAACAGTTGTCATCACCAACAGTTCATCACCAACAGTTCTCATCACCAACAGTTCTCATCACCAACAGTTCTGAGGACCAACACTTCTCATCACCAACAGTTCTCATCACCAACACTTTTGAGGACCAACAGTTCTCATCACCAACAGTTCTGAGGAACAACAGTTCTCATCACCAACAGTTCTCAGCACCAACAGTTCTGAGGACCAACAGTTTTAATCACCAACAGTTCTTAGCACCAACAGTTCTCATCACCAACAGTTCTTAGCACCAAATTCTCAGCATCAACAGTTCTAAACAACAGTTCTAATCACCAACAGTTCTAATAACCGACAGTTCTCATCACCAACAGTTCTCAGCACCAACAGTTCTAATCACCAACAGTTCTTAGCACTAACAGTTCTCGTCACCAACAGTTCTGAGGACCAACAGTTCTCATCACCAACAGTGTTCATCACCAACAGTTCTAATCATCAACAGTTCTCATCAACAACAGTTCTGAGGATCAACAGTTCTAATCACCAACAGTTCTTAGCACCACCAAGTTCTCATCACCAACAGTTCTTACCTCCAAATTCTCAGCACCAACAGTTCTCAGCACCAACAGTTCTGAGGACCAACAGTTCTAATCACCAACAGTTCTTAGCACCAACAGTTCTCATCACCAACAGTTCTTAGCACCAAATTCTCAGCATCAACAGTTCTAAACAACAGTTCTAATCACCAACAGTTCTAATCACCGACAGTTCTCATCACCAACAGTTCTCAGCACCAACAGTTCTGAGGACCAACAGTTCTAATCACCAACAGTTCTTAGCACTAACAGTTCTCGTCACCAACAGTTCTGAGGACCAACAGTTCTCATCACCAACAGTTCTAATCACCAACAGTTCTCATCAACAACAGTTCTGAGGATCAACAGTTCTAATCACCAACAGTTCTTAGCACCACCAAGTTCTCATCACCAACAGTTCTAAAGACCAACAGTTCTTACCTCCAAATTCTCAGCACCAACAGTTCTCATCACCAACAGTTCTAAAGACCAACAGTTCTCAGCACCAACAGTTCTAACCAACAGTTCTTAGCACCAACAGTTCTAACCAACAGTTCTCATCACTAACAGTTCTCATCACCAACAGTTCTAAGGACCAACAGTTCTTAGCACCAAATTCTCAGCACCAACAGTTCTAACTAACAGTTCTCATCACCAACAGTTCATCACCAACAGTTCTCATCACTAACAGTTCTCATCACCAACAGTTCATCACCAACAGTTCTCATCACTAACAGTTCTCATCACCAACAGTTCTCATCACCAACAGTGTTCATCACCAACAGTTCTAATCACCAACAGTTCTAATCACCAACAGCTCTTAGCACCAACAGCTCTCAGCACCAACAGTTCTTAGCACCAACAGCTCTCAGCACCAACAGTTCTCATCACCAAAAGCACCAACAGTTCCCAACAGTTCTTAACACCAACAGTTCTCATCACCAACAGTTCTAAAGACCAACAGTTCTTAGCACCAAATTCTTAGCACCAACAGTTCTAACCAACAGTTCTCAGCACCAACAGTTCTAAAGACCAACAGTTCTTAGCACCAAATTCTTAGCACCAACAGTTCTAACCAACAGTTCTCAGCACCAACAGTTCTAAAGACCAACAGTTCTTAGCACCAAATTCTCAGCACCAACAGTTCTCAGCATCAACAGTTCTAACCAACAGTTCTCATCACCAACAGTTGTCAGCACTGACCTTGTCGTTGTCCTCTGGGTTGGAGCTCCGCCCTCCTCCGTACAGTCGGCCATACTGCCACCATATCTCAGCATCGCTGCTGTGGCGCGAACTGACCCGGCCGAGGAGCTCCTTCAGGTTGGACTGCAGAGCTCCGGCCGGCTCCCCCTGGCTGTCCGTCAGGTTCTCAACAACCGCCCGGACCAGAATCTGAAGAATCTGCCATGAAAACCAACCAAGGGTGTAAAACCATCACTGTTAGATGAGATGGAACACTTTCATATTGGTGTCATATCCTTTATTAGTTACAGAACGTCAAGGAACTGCAATGAAAGTAGGATGGAAAAGAACCGGCTGATGGGGCCGGCCTGCCTCTGTCCCTCCCTCTCCCATCCATCCCTCCCTCCCTCCCTCCCTCCCTTCCCCCATCAACCATCAGTGAGGTAACCCGTTGGGTTGTGAACATTATGAAGCCTCCAGTTCGTCTTATTTTACATCATTGAGTTGTAGAAACCTTATAAAAGTTTGTGCAGACACATTTTAAATGAAAATGATTTATTGTTGGTTTTGTAGATGAAGCTGTTAATCTTCATAAATTAGGAAAAGCATAAACTGGTAACATGGAGTAACTTTAAGAGAACAAGTTTGAAGAATCCAAAAACTAAATAAAACTGGTTTGTAGTATGAAACCCACTGTGATGGTTGTCCTTCTGTATATTAAAGGAGTACTTCACTGAAAATGTTTGCATTTATCCGGTGATGAGGCTGTAACAGTCTCAGAGCCTTGAACACACCACCAGCAGGTCAACTCTTATTAAAACACAAACAAACTTTATTATCTCCTCTGGAGCTCATGAATCTTCATGAGCTCATTTGAAGAGTCATTTCCAACAACTGAAAACGCCTCTCTGAGTCGCGTTGAGATAATTATAAACCCACTCATGCATCCTGAGTGAAAAAATCACTTTGAATAAACAGCAGACAGCGGTCACATTTTCAGGATTATTAGTTCTCTGCTTCCACCCAGTAATCATTTCACTCCCATTGTTTGGAGCAATTATCTTCAAAGAAGACATCTTTGCTGGAGTGACTGAACTTACAGCTCTGACTCAAGACACACAAACAGTTTTGTATTTAGAAGAGGAAAATACAAAAGAGTCTACTTTACGCTTTCTTCCTTTTGTACCTCTTACTGTCTGAACTGTTTTAAACATTCAGCTTCTGTATTCTCTCTGGTTGTGTTGTGGTCCATCTCATATTGATGAGAGCACCGACTGGATATAAAACTATATAAAACCACAGACTGGATATAAAACAATATAAAACCACAGACTGGATATAAAACTATATAAAACCACAGACTGGATATAAAACTGTATAAAACCACAGACTGGATATAAAACTATACAAAGTCACAGACTGGATATAAAACTATACAAAACCACCGACTGGATATAAAACTGTATAAATCCACAGATTGGATATAAAACTATATAAAACCACAGACTGGATATAAAACTATACAAAACCACAGACTGGATATAAAACTGTATAAAACCACCGACTGGATATAAAACTGTACAAAACCACCGACTGGATATAAAACTGTACAAAACCACCGACTGAATATAAAACTGTACAAAACCACAGACTGGATATAAAACTGTATAAAACCACAGACTGGATATAAAACTATATAAAACCACAGACTGGATATAAAACTATACAAAACCACAGACTGGATATAAAACCACCGACTGGATATAAAACTATACAAAACCACAGACTGGATATAAAACTGTATAAAACCACCGACTGGATATAAAACTATATAAAACCACAGACTGGATATAAAACTGTACAAAACCACCGACTGAATATAAAACTGTACAAAACCACAGACTGGATATAAAACTGTATAAAACCACAGACTGGATATAAAACTATATAAAACCACAGACTGGATATAAAACTATACAAAACCACAGACTGGATATAAAACTATATAAAACCACAGACTGGATATAAAACTATACAAAACCACAGACTGGATATAAAACTGTATAAAACCACCGACTGGATATAAAACTGTATAAAACCACCGACTGAATATAAAACTGTACAAAACCACAGACTGGATATAAAACTGTATAAAACCACAGACTGGATATAAAACTATATAAAACCACAGACTGGATATAAAACTATATAAAACCACAGACTGGATATAAAACTGTAAAACTAGAGACTGGATATAAAACTACAGACTGGATATAAAAGAGTTCGTAGCTTCAGGTCTGTAAAATTGTTCCGATCCAGAAGTGTCTTAAGCTGCAATACCAGCGAGTGCCACTAGAGGTCGGCTCCAAAAAGCCTCC
Organism: Brachyistius frenatus; assembly: GCF_029030835.1. Lineage (NCBI taxonomy): Eukaryota > Metazoa > Chordata > Actinopteri > Embiotocidae > Brachyistius > Brachyistius frenatus. The sequence continues at coordinate 17,930 of NW_027210891.1, forward strand.
GGCTCCATAGACTCCCATTCAACTTCTCTCATCAAATCCAAAGTGAATAAAATGTGTCCATCAGTTATCTCGGTGTTGTTAGCTAAAGTCGCTCCTTCTTATTAGTTTTCTGGAGGTCCATCTGAAAATAATCCCTCATTCATTAGAAAAGAAGATTCAAGAAGACCTGTTTTTGGGGGCGTGTCTGTTTGATTGACAGGCCTGTGGTGCAGTCAGGTTACAGCTATCGGTGGGCGGGACGTAGTATCGTCAGGTTTCCGATCAGATCGGTCAGATCCACCGCTGGCTCCTCCCCCAGCTCGTCCAAATATGGTCACTTCCTGCTCCAAACCACTCCGAACTAGCAAAGATGGTGACGGACAGAATCTGAACTGGAGGATTCATAACGTTCACAAACCAATGATGACATCACTGATGGATGATGACATCACTGATGGTTGATGATTGGTTACAACTGATGGATTTTATCTACCAATGTAGAGCCTGTGTCAACACAGCATGGCATCTTAAATGAAAACATATTCGAGTGGATGTGGCCTCAGCAGTGACATTTGTCTGTGAATGATGAGACATTATGATACTAAATAACATGGAAAGATGCAGTCGTTGTTGCTGTTGGGTCCCTACAGCCTCCTTCAGCTGTCAGCGATGTCATTCCTTCCACTACATACTGGGACACCACAGAGGATGGTTTTCAGTGTCGTCCTTTACCTGGATGTCCTTGTAGTTCTCCCTCAGGTCCATCAGACGGTGGTACGCCTTGATGGCTTCGGCAAAATCCCCGACATCAGTGCTGACAACCAGGAAGTTCTCCCAGATCTGCCAGTGTTCGTAGTTACCCTTCAGAGCTTCCTGCAGCGTTCGGAAGGCTTTGTTTCTGACAGCGAGGACACAGAAGAGACGGAGACAGGAGAATTACCACTTACAGTACGCAGAGTAATATTAATTTGAACTCAGACAACTCACACAATCATCTTCTGCATTAAAAGTGATGAATCAGCAGCTGTACTAACCAGGTATTGATAAAAGCTTTCCTGCCTTTTAATTTCAGGCCTGAAAGCACGAGTCTGATGTGTAAATGTTCACAGGGAACCTCTGTAAATATACATTAAACTAAAAGTTTAACTTACTTTTCATGAGTTGAAGTAAAAGATCTCGGATTTATTTTATACACACTAAAGGTTTATTACTCTCAAATGTTCTCCTCACTGTTGCCAGGACAATCTGTCCACCTGACAGGTGTGGCGCATGATTAAACAGTAGGACTATGGCACTGGTGAGCTTTTGGGTTGACACAATAAAACACTCTGAATGTGCAGTTTTATCTGGATTTGTTTTCTCTTTTACAGTAATAAGCACAATTTATCATAATAGGCTACAGAACACGCACCGCATACTTACTTCATCTGGAGGCGAATGTAAGCTGTCGAGAGATTGTTCCACGCTTCTGCATTCTGAAAGAAGCCGAGCAAAGAAGACAATCAGGAGGATTAGAAGATTAATAAAGCATAAAAGATTATATGAAATCACAGTACAAGACAATCCAATTTGTTTCAACCACACAGTTAAAGGGTGCAGATGTGCTGTGTTTCACAGTTTGGACTTAGTAAGGAGTTTACAGCACAACCTCATATCATAGGGAAGAACCCAGCAATTCAACCGGTGGATGCAGATGGTGGGGGACCAAACAGAATCTCAGATTGTGATCCATCAGACCTCAGGACAGTTGTCCACTTCACCTCAGTCCATCTTCAATGATCTCGGTCCAGAGAAGGCGGCGGTGTTTCTGGATCATGTTTCTATCTGGTTTCTTCTTTGGAGAGTTTTAACATCATTTGTGGACGCAGCGATGAACTGTGTTCACAGACGATGGTTTTCACAAGTGTTCCTGAGCCCATGCAGTGATTTCCACTCCAGAATAGTGTGTTTTTAATGCAGTGCTGCCTGAGGGCCGAAGATCACCACCATCCAATATTGGTTTCCAGCCTTGTCCCTTGTGTTCAGAGATTTCTCCAGATTCTCTGAATCTTTTAATGATATTATGAACCGTAGATGATGAAATCCACTAATTCTTTGGAGTTTTACGTTGAGGAACATAAATAAACATATACAAACATAAATAAAATGTCTCAGTTTCAAGTCTTGATATGTTGGTCTTTTTGTCGTTAAATATGGGTTCATGAGATTAGCAAATCATTGCATTCTGTTTTTACTCACATTTTACACAACGGCCCAATGTTTCTGGAAACAACTGTAAAGGTTATGAAAGTTGTAGCTGTGGCGATGGTTAGAGTACGTCTCCAGAAGGGGATGTCAGTCACTGTGATGCTCTGTGATGTCATGGACTCGCCTTTGTGTGTGTATGTGCATATCTTTCTGCATTTGTGTGGAAAATGTCTTCTTTGAAAACATCATAATTAGAACATTGTGTATTTTCAGAACATTAGTGTTATTTATGTTTGTTAAGATCAGGTAAGGAGCCAAGGAATACATCGTGAGTGTCCTCACAAAGGTAGACAGACAGTTTATGAGGTAGTTTCAAAAAAATATCCAGCCGCACCCAGTGAGTGGTTGGTGTGTGTTTGTAGGTACTTACATCTGGTTCCAGTCCCACACACCTCTGGAATGCCTTCGCTGCTCCTTCATAGCCCTCCAGGGAGAAGTAGGCACAACCCAGGGAAAACCACACACCGAGCTGCACGCACGCACACACACACACACACACACACACACACACACACACACACACACACACACACACACACACACACACACACACACACACTAATTGTGAATCCAGGTACGCAGTCAATACACAGTTCCTGTTCAATGCACGTAAGATGGCGCCGTGCTAGTGGCAGCCTGTTACAGCAGCTCCCCCTCGAGTGTGTTTTAAATATTTTTCTTTCTTTCTTCTCTCTTTGGAGTTGTTGTTTTTTTTCTTCACGTGTGTTAAGTGACGGTCAGACAATGGACCGTAACTTTTCCTCTTTTCTGGTGGCTCTTCTTCTACTTTTTTCCCTCTTTGTAACGGAGAGCTACGCACAGTGGACCGGGGCCATTGTTTACTCGCGTGATCAGCTGATCGCGCTGAGTAGACCTACTGCTGCTGCCCAGAGCGAGGCCTGAGATCCCCGTTGAACTTCGGAGAAGACGGCGGGGTTGCAGAGCCGGAGCTAAGCTGAAGGTGGAAAGGAGGAAATATAAACCATCGGTACCGGCGATCTTAATGGGGAACGTGAGGTCGTTGGCCAACAAGACGGATGAGCTCGGCGCGCTGGTAAAGACCCAGAGAGAGTACCGGGAGTGCAGCATCATGTGTTTCACCGAGACATGGCTGCACTCACATCTCCCGGACCACAGCGCGGCCGTACCCGGCTTCAGGACCGTTCGGGGGGACGGAGACGTTGTTCGGAGCGGCAAGAAGAAAGGTGGAGGGATTGCAGTCTATGTGAACGAGAGGTGGTGCAATCCCGACCACGTGTGTGTGAAGGAACGTTTCTGTAGCCCGGACATTGAACTTCTAGCTGTGGGGATGCACCCTTATTATTTACCGAGGGAGTTCACGTCCGCCATCGTTATCGCTGTGTACATTCCTCCATCAGCTGACGTAGAGGCAGCAGTGGACACCATCCACTCCACTGTGGCTAAACTGCAGACTAAGCATCCCGGTGCATTTTTGTTAGTTACTGGAGACTTTAACCAGTCTGGATAAAGTTCTGCCAACTTTGCACCAGTATGTGAACTGCCCCACAAGGAACAATAAAACTCTGGACTTACTGTATGCTAATGCCATGGATGCATACAGTGCTACTGCCCTTCCCCCCCTTGGTAGATCAGACCACAACCTGGTCCTGCTGACTCCCAGGTATGTCCCCCTGGTGCAGAGGCAGCCTGTGACCACCAGGACTGTGAGGAGGTGGACACAGGAGGCTAAAGACGCCCTGCAGGACTGCTTTGAGTCCACGGACCGGGATGTGCTGTGTGGACCACATGGGGAGGACATCAACAGCAGGACGGACTGTATCACAGAATACATTAAATTCTGTGAACACACCACCGTACCATCCCGGACTGGACACTGCTTCCCCAACAACAAGCCGTGGATCACCAGTGACCTGAAAGTTCTTCTTAATCAGAAGAAAGCAGCCTTCAGGTCTGGGGACAGGGAGGAGCTCAGGAGAGTGCAGCGCCACCTGAAGGAGAAGATGAGTGAGTGCAAGGACTCCTACAGGAGGAAGCTGGAGGCCAAACTCCAGCAGAACAAGGTGAGGGAGGTGTGAAGGAGATTACTGGGTTCAAGGGGAGAGAGAGACAACCAGGGGGAACCTGGAGAGGAACAACCAGGGGGAACCTGGAGAGGAACAATGAGCTAAACTGTTTCTTCAACAGGTTTAGTTCACCACCCTCATCTGTCTCCTCCACACCTTACACCTCCCAAACACCTCTGCTGCCTCCCCCCTCTACCCCACCTGGTGAGCTGCATGGACACAGAGTCCTCAACATCAAAGGGCTCTTCCACCGATACAGGAGATCATTCCAGATACAGGAGATCATTCTAGATACAGGAGATCATTCCAGATACAAGAGATCATTCTAGATACAGGAGATCATTCCAGATACAGGAGATCATTCCAGATACAGGAGATCATTCCAGATACAGGAGATCATTCGGAGATCATTCCAGATACAGGAGATCATTCCAGATACAGGAGATCATTCCTGATACAGGAGATCATTCGGATATCATTCCAGATACAGGAGATCATTCCTGATACAGGAGATCATTCCTGATACAGGAGATCATTCCAGATACAGGAGATCATTCCCGATACAGGAGATCATTCCCGAGACAGGAGATCATTCCAGATACAGGAGATCATTCCAGATACAGGAGATCATTCTAGATACAGGAGATCATTCCTGATACAGGAGATCATTCGGAGATCATTCCAGATACAGGAGATCATTCCCGATACAGGAGATCATTCCCGAGACAGGAGATCATTCCAGATACAGGAGATCATTCCAGATACAGGAGATATTTCCTGATACAGGAGATCATTCCAGATACAGGAGATCATTCGGAGATCATTCCAGATACAGGAGATAATTCCTGTCCACTGCAATAAGACTGTACTCACCTCTGGCAAAATCCATCACACAACAATAACACTGTTGTCTGTTTTCTTGTTTGGTTAATATATATATATATATATATATATACATATAAACTTTGCACTATTGTTTAGTTAGTTTTCATTTAATTTAATTATTCTATTTTATTTTATTCTATTTATTGTATATACTGTGCATTTTTATATTTAATATTTTACTGTTATTTTATTTCTTTCCTGTATCTATAATGCTGCTGTAGCAAAGACATTTCCCTTTGGGGATTAATAAAGTAACTAACTAACTAACTAACTAACTAACTAACTGTCTGTCAGTCATCTGTTTGTCAGTAAAGTCACAGGATGATTTAAATCCTAAGCACACTAGAAGTGTTCAGGCATGTTTGCTGCACTTCAACAGGTGCTGTGAGCTAAATGCTAACGTCGTCCAACAGGGTCACGACCTCACCTGCACTGAGTCACGTTGTGTCTTGTGTGTGATCTCTGAAATGAAGTGTGTAACTGCATCGAGGAGCAACTTCAGATTTCAGATTATGGGTCTGTGGAATGTTCAAGTGTTCCCATGTTGTGATGTTCGAGGTTCACTGCCACTGGACATCCTGAGCCACGTCAAATAAACACATCTGATCCCTGATCAGTTCCACTACTGCAAGATGAGTGAGCAAGAAAACGGCTCTCAATCTAAGATAATTAATATAAGTCATCCATATGTTAGTGTTAGTTAATTGAGCCATATTACATGAGAGGCTGTGGTAACCCTGTGGTGTAATACTAGCAACCACCTAGCAACCACCTAGCAACCGAGAGGATTTCTAGTCTCCAACTGAATAAATACAGAACATAGAAACACAAAACTGATCAGCTAGCTCAGTCTGGTTGGAACAAAGATATCTGATGAACAAAGATATCTGATGAACAAAGATATCGGATGAACAAAGATATCGGATGAACAAAGATATCTGATGAACAAAGATATCTGATGAACAGAGACATCTGATGAACAAAGATATCTGATGAACAAAGATATCTGATGAACAAAGATATCTGATGAACAAAGATATCTGATGAACAGAGACATCTGATGAACAAAGACATCTGATGAACAAAGATATCTGATGAACAAAGATATCTGATGAACAAAGATATCTAATGAACAAAGATATCTGATGAACAAAGATATCTGATGAACAAAGATATCTGATGAACAGAGACATCTGATGAACAAAGATATCTGATGAACAAAGATATCTGATGAACAAAGATATCTGATGAACAAAGATATCTAATGAGCAAAGATATCTGATGAACAAAGATATCTGATGAACAAAGATATCTGTTGAACAAAGATATCTGATGAACAAAGATATCTGATGAACAAAGATATCTGATGAACAAAGATATCTGATGAACAAAGATATCTGATGAACAAAGATATCTGTTGAACAAAGATATCTGATGAACAAAGATATCTGATGAACAAAGATATCCATGGACTCATGTGTTTTTAACATTTTAGCTCCGTGTCATGTGTTCAAACCAAACCGGTCCAGCTAGCCGCCGCTAGGATTGTAAGTGCGTGACTATCCGTGGTGTTACGGTACGGGTGCTCAGATGATGATGTAATCCAAAATCATTTCTTCCAATTAATTTCTGATGTAGCCTTTTTGTATTCATTACATGTGAAAATTGTCTCCAGGAAAGCTAAATACTGAAGTTTCCAAAATTAGATGATGCATCAGTGTTAATCTGGGTACACTAACTGTTCAGCAGACAGTAAGGTCCCGGTGCTTCACTGGTACCTGCATGGTGTTGATTTTGAGCGACTGCTCGAAGCAGTCGACGCACTGCTGGAAGTCTTTGTTCCGGAGGTGCAGCAGAGCTTTGGAGCGCATCGCTCTGGCACTGCGTCGGCCCGACAGCTCCCACGCCCGGTCGT